>NC_054377.1:38472350-38637350 GCF_017654675.1 Xenopus laevis
CGTTTATCCTCTGTACCATCTGTTAACTCTTTTTTAATGCATTTTTCTAAGATCTGGACTGGGGAACATGATTCCCTTTTGGCAGCTACTTCTGCTCAAAAGAGAGCAGGCGATAGGTCCCGTTGGGAAGCACCCAAATATCATGTTGGAAACATGGTTTGGTTATCTACTAAGAATATTAAACTTAAGGTTCCATCTCTTAAACTGGGACCCAGGTTTATTGGTCCATATCCTATCATAGACATTATTAACCCTTCCTCCGTGCATCTCAAGCTGCCTGACAATTTTAAGATCTCTTAACTTTTTCCATGTTTCTCTTTAAACCTCTAAACCTCTCTAAAACCAGCCATGCAGGTTCAACAGCAATCTTGTCCTCCTCTAATGTTGATTGAAGGTCAGCTTGAATTTTTAGTCCAGAGACTCCTTGACTCTCGCCTTGTGCGGGGAAAGTTCTTAATACAGTGGAAGGGATACGGTCCTGAGGAGAACTCTTGGGAAACAGTTCCATCTTAGGTTTCCTGGCAAACCTGGGGGTCCGGTGGCCCCTCCTTGAGGGGGGAGTAATGTAACATACCCTGGTGGTCTAGCGGGGACTAGGCCCACTCACTTCCAGGGTTTACACCGGCATCGCATGACGTCTTCACGCCAAGTGCCGCGAAATATAAATATTTTAATGGGCTTCGAATTCAAAATCATTGCCCGTTGTTAGGTCTAACTTGTTTAGTATCTTGGCGTGATTTATATCTGTTCTGATTCCAGTTTTGATCCTTGCCTGCCTTACTATCTTGAAGCCAATTCTGACACTTTCCTGTCTGACTATTCTGAATTCTACCGGTATTGACCCTTGCCTGCCTGACTACGCTTTCTGTCTACTCCTTGCTGCCTTCTGACCAAAACCTCTGCAACGACCCTTTGCCTGTCCAGAACTCTTGCTTGGCTCATCTTTTATTTAGACCTGGCAGAATCTGAGTAGCTGGGGGCTCCTCCCAAAGCCCAAGGTGGCTGCTACAGGCAAAAGCAAAGCAGTGACCAGGGAGCCTAGCACTTGTTCTAGATTTAGGAAGCCGATCGTGACTTTTTTCCAGTAAGGAAGCAGTAGCTACTGCTTCCTTACTGGAAAAAAGTACACCGTCTGTCCCTCATGCCACAGTCTTAAAATCCATGTTAAAAGAGACTCACCAGTCTTTTGTCTGTAATGTTTTGCTAAATGAGTGAGCTCAGTCTGTATATATTTCCTTAACACCTCCATCTCTCCACCTTTAGAGTTATTATAATACACACTACCATCAGCCATCCCCTCTCTATTACACTGCCTTTTCCTATGCTTGGTAATAATGGGCCTGGCAGATTTTATGTTCTCCATATTATCAAATACTTTTACAATTTTCTTTTTCTCACTATCTGTTTTCCTTCTTGCTGCATCACCAAACTTAGTCTTAAGGTCTATACATTTTTCTCCTCCCCCACCTGCAGTATTCACTATGGCTTCAGTTGATAGCAGACTGGTCCTTCAGTAGCTGAAAGTTAACTTTTGTTTTCTCCCATCTACCAGTTTCAGTAGCAAGAGCCTTTAGGAAATACCATCCTATGGTTGCTGCAGCCCTTTCTCTCCCCTTTACTCCATGGCCAGTTTTGAAGGTTAAAACTAGTAAACCAATCCACTACATCCTCCCCAAAAACCCTTGTTACTGGGGGAAGATATTTGGCTAGTTCCTGCACTACAGGTAGCTACGGCATTCCTTAACCCAAGCAGTGAATGTACATCCTTCCTGCTTCTCACCCTCTGCACTCTCTTTCTCTGAAACACACCATTTTGGAACATTTTCAATTTAGCAAGTAATACAATGTTATACCCAACAGATATTTATTTCAATTGCCAATTAGATCAATCCTGCCGGCTACGCCAACCGCAATGCTAAGTGTACTATTAAAGGACCAGTAACATCAAAAAATTAATTTTTTTTAAAGTAATAAAAATATAATGCAGTGTTGCCCTGCACTAGTAAAACTGCCGTGTCTGCTTCAGAAACACTACTATTGTTTATATAAATAAGCTGCTATGTAGCAATGGGTGCAGCAATTCAAAGGAGAAAAGGTTCAGGTTACACAGCAGATAGCAGATAAGCTCTGTAGAACATAATGTTATCTGCTATCCATTATTCAGGCTGTGCCAAATAGCCTTTTTTCAATTCCCGCCATTGCTACACAGCAGCTTGTTTATATAAACTATAGTAGTGTTTCTGAAGCAAACAGATCAGTTTTACCTGTGCAGGGCAACACTACATGATATATTCATTACTTTAAAATACTTTCATTTTATAATGTTACTGGTCCTTTAAGTTCAGAAATTGCAGTAAATGCCAAGGAAATAAACACACACATTATGGCTTATAACATATACTACTGTACTATTGAAAATGGCTACTGACAAACAATACTAAACAATACACACAATGCTATGTATACTATAGTGAACTAAAACAATTAAACACTTAATACTTAGCTTTGTTTAGGAGGTAAAGTTTACAGAAGAGCTGCAGTCCTTGGATAAAAGTAGAATCTCTGGGCCCCAGGTTCTAGCCACCTTCCACACAAGATACCTTGTCCAGACACTTCAAACTCTTCAGTGAGATTCTCCTGAGCAGTCCTGTGCAAGCTCATTTCTTGGGTATCCTGAACTTCACAACCTAAACATGCTAACTCCATCTGTACATCAGAACACACAGATGGTGGGAGAAAAAATTAATAAAACAGGTGTAGGGGCCCCTACGGGTTAATCTGCCCTGCAGCTTTAAGGCCCCCACCCTTTTTCTTGGAGTGATCTGCCAGGAGATGTGTGACAGCTTCCTGCTACACTGCACTATAGTGTGTGTAAGGAGTGGCCTCTTCCTCTTTCGCCTCTGGATGCTGATCCAGCTGGATGTGCTCAGGGGGACTGAGTACACCAGGCCCAGAAGAAGGCATGTGTCCAATTTGGGGACTAGGAAACCCCGTGAATGAGGAATAGATATACTAGGGCAGACTTGTCATAGTCTCTCTAGGAGAGAAAGGCAGAGAGGTTAGAGAGAAAGAGCAGTTGAAGCTCCAACAAGGATTTGCAGTAAGGGAGTAGCTTCCCAGAGGCTCTGTGTGTTGCCTCCAGTCAGGGACCTCAGTGAAGAGGGACTGTAGGGTAGAAGCTGCTTTCCTGACAACTTCCAGGAGGGAATGTGTGTGAATTCTGCAAATGCCTAATGGAGGCTCTTCCTCATGAAATGCCTGTGTCTGCTCTAGGTAAGCCTGCCTGCAGATCTGTGTGAACTCTCTATGTGCTATTGCCTCAGCTCCTGCATGAGTACTAAACCTGTGGTCACTTGCCTCATAATTAATAAACCGTTTCCTGTTTTTCTGCAAGAACCTCCTGGCGCCCATCTTTTGTATGTTTTGTGTGCACAGTAGCCTGAGGGATGTAGTTGCACTACACCATTGAGGGAACACTTCAACATGGCGAAGGCCCTGACACTGTTGTGTAAGTCGCATGTAGCAATGCTCTACCCTGCTAGTGGGTATTTGACGAAATACTGCCAAATAGGTGCTACACAGGTTTGGGTGAAGTGCTGTATACTAAATGCCACCATGTTGGATGTGATGACGCCTAGGCTGAGTTTTGAGGCAATTTCGGAAAGTATTGCAACTCAGTAGTTGCAAGTAGAAAGTCATGGCTACCCATTTTGAATTTGTCTGAATGTGTATTTATAAAAAATATATGGTTTTAAGGGTTCAATATAATTTATTTGTGTTTTTACCCCACAAAAAATGCAGTTAATGTACTCAATTTTCAGTAGCTGAAGTGACCTCCAGGACAATTTGTTTGCACTAATTTCATTTTGGGTTCTCTAAAGGCCAGATAAAATAAATAAAATGTATGGTTTTCGAGAAAGTACGTTTAGTCGTGGTTTCAAAAACCTTGAAAAACACTACGAGACTGTTGTTAAATAGGCCTCCAAGTGGAACAGAGGCACTAATATTTCTGATGATTTTGCCTGTTTTTTTTAGCTTTCTTTCAGTGATGGGCATAGAAAGGGTAATTCTGGGTCAAATGGATTTTTATGTTAAAGACTAGACTACCCCAGGGTTTTAACTAAGACTTCGATGTGTCCAGCTACTAAGAATGCTCTTATTGTAACTTTCTTGGATATCTTTTGTTTACATACCTTTCCTTGATTTTAATACCCCCATATTCTATTGTTTAGTTATTGTGATATATGGATTGGTGGACTTGGGGTATATATGTGCTGCACCAACACACATATATACCCCATTAAGCCTATGATTAAGTGCCTGTGTTCATGAAACACATAAGTCTGTTATTCATTCCTTGCCTGAACTAAAGTCTGCAGTTCCTTTGCTTTGCCTGTCCACCTTGAGCTGTATGTCTGGGTTTTGTGCACCCATCCAGGTGTAGACCGGTGAGACTTGAGACTATATTCTTTGGCTATAAACCAGAATATCCATTTGGTGACAATTTGCAGTTAACCTTTATTTTACATTTGTTGTGTTTTTTGAGTTATTCAGTTATTTGTTTAGCAGCTCTCCAAATTGGAATTTACCCTACAAACCAGGCACTGGTTTGAATGAGAGACAGGGAGATGAATAGGGGATGGCCTGAACAGAAAGATAAGTAATAAAAAGTAACAATAAAAATTACAACAGTAAAATTGTAGCTATGATCATTATACTTTGGATTTTGTTTTACACATGAATGGGTTTGTATTACTGTGTATCCTTAATTAACTATTAATATATATATATATATATATATATATATATATATATATATATATATATATATATATATATATATATATATATATATATATATATATATATATATTAGTTCCTGTGGGGCCGCACTCCGCCAAACTGTTATAAACTCGGGTGCAAGGTAAAAAAGCTTTACAAAAAGACCAGCAACACTGATATCTTTTGTGAAAAAAATCATTCAAGTGTATTGAAAATGCATGTACAGTATTATATTATAATACTGAATCTTAGGGGTAGATTTATCAAAGGGTGAAATTATAGCTCACCACAGAATAACGCCTTCACTTTCTATTAATTCCTATGTGATCTTTAGAAGGACTGTATATTCATCGATAGGGTGAAAGTTAAAGTTCACCTATTGATGAACACACATAAATCTACCTCTTAAATTTATGTGGAACAATGTAAATCTGATGAAATACAAAATACATATGCCAGCTTCAATAATTGAATGAATGTAGAACTACAACTACTGGTGCATCATCCATATGAAGTATAGAAAAAAAATTCCATAAATAAAATACACACCATGATTTGTCATAGTGTCATTATGCCACACTGTCCAAAGGCAATGAACAGGGCAGTATCAAATCTGCCAATCATCCCAGAACAATGATAACAAATCACAATTCCCCTTTTCCCCTTTGGTCTTTACATATAGATCTAAAGATCAATAACCAAGGTGTTCCAAACAACCAAACATTATCCATAACTGTAACTAAAAGTTGCCCTGAATATACCAATAAGAAGATGGGTGAACCGTGATACCCACCCAGCCCTGAACCAACCCAGTGAAACAGAATGAAAGGGTAGGATGGTAGGAATTCTGCTCCTCATGATGCCTCCAATAGAAAGGGGTTTACCCTTACTTCTATTTACCTAAAACATTTGGCATGCATAATCCCTCCTGGCATCCCTACCATAAACCTGTACTACCAAGCCTTCCTAGACTGGTCAAGTTACCCCTGCCTTAACACTTTGATATTCAGAGAGCTCTATTCCGATTTGTGTATTTAATTGATAATGTTTATGGTAAATTAGATGTCTAATTTTGTATAATCTAAAATTACTTTTTCACCAGCAAAAAGTTCTGTGTGCCTTATTAAAATGCTGCTTTGATAGTATGGTGCTCATATAGAATTCAAGTCAGCACTTGCTCTTACCTTGCCAATAACAGGGATATCAACAGAACCCCATGTTTCTGTTCCCCAGTGATCCAAGCCTGAGGTTTGTCAGCTATATTTACTTTGCAGTTAGTTTTCCCTCCGTTTGAGGGGATGGGGTTTGATTAGTTGCACCTGAACAGACTGTATAAATAGAACCCCTGGGACTTCAGTAAATCTGTTTGAAACAGGCTGCTGACTGGAATAAAGCAACTTAAAGCAAACAAATCAACTGAAAAGGATAAGTATTTGTTATTAACTGCTATTTTATATTAAGGTTTATATTTAACTACTGTGGTTTTATTTTTTAAAGGTTTTTTCATTTCTGTCTTGAGTGCTAAACAGCAAAGTTTGGTGTGCTAGTGTGCTTACAGCAAGTTTGTCACAACCTGCTTTACTTTGCAGATAGTTTTACCTCTGTTTGAGGGGGTGGGGTTTGATTAGTTGCACCTGAACAGACTGTATAAATAGAACCCCTGGGACTCCAGTGGAGCTTGCTTAAGTGGGGGGATCTGTAAGTGGAGTTACAAACACGGGAGTTACATAGTAACATAGTAACATAGTAAGTAAGGTTGAAAAAAGACACATGTCCATTGAGTTCAACCTTTTTTTTTTTTTATTAACTACCTATCTGCCAGTTGGTCCAGAGGAAGGCAAAAGAAACCCATCTGAAGCCTCTCCAATTTGCCTTAGAGGGGGAAAAATTCCTTCCTGACTCCAAAATGGCAATCAGACTACTCCCTGCATCAACTTGGACTGACAACTTGGATGAGCTATTTCCCATAACCCTGTATTCCCTTACTTGCTAAAAAGCTATCCAACCCCTTCTTAAAGCTATCTAATGTATCAGCCTGTACAACTGATTCAGGGAGAGAATTCCACATCTTCACAGCTCTCACTGTAAAAAACCCCTTCCGAATATTTAGGCGGAACCTCTTTTCTTCTAATCGTAATGGGTGACCTCGTGTCAGATGGAAAGACCTACTGGTAAATAAAGCATTAGAGAGATTATTATATGATCCCCTTATATATTTATACATAGTCATCATATCACCCCTTAAGCGCCTCTTCTACAGCGTGAACATCCCCAATTTGGCCAGTCTTTCCTCATAGCTAAGATTTTCAATACCTTTTACCAGCTTAGTTGCCCTTCTCTGTACCCTCTCTAATACAATAATGTCCTGTTTGAGTGATGGAGACCAAAACTGTACGGCATATTCTAGATGGGGCCTTACAAGTGCTCTATACAGTGGAAGAATGACCACCCTCCTCCCTTGACTCTATGCCCCTTTTAATACAGCTCAAGACCTTATTTGCCCTTGATGCTGCTGACTGGCATTGCTTGCTACAGCCAAGTTTATCATCTACAAGGACTCCAAGGTCCTTTTACATAATGGATTTGCCTAGTGCAGTCCCATTAAGGGTATAAGTGGCTTGGATATTTTTACATCCCAGGTGCATGACTTTACATTTATCAACATTGAATCTCATTTGCCACTTAGCTGCCCAGATTGCCAGTTTGTCAAGATCATGTTGCAAGGATGCCACATCCTGGATGGAATTAATTGGGCTGGATAATTTTGTGTCATCTGCAAACACTGATACATTACTTACAACACCCTCCCCTAAGTCATTAATGAACAAGTTAAATAAAAGTGGACCCAATACTGAGCCCTGGGGGACCCCACTAGGGATGTCGCGGACTGTTCGCCGGCGAACTTGTTCGCGCGAACATCGACTGTTCGCGCTCGCCGAATGTTCGCGAACGTCGCGCGACGTTCGCCAATTTGGGTTTGCCTTAGCTGGCGCTTGGCTGCCAGACCAGCAGATACATGGCAGCCAATCAGGAAGCTCTCCCTCCTGGACCACCCCCACACCCCCTGGACCACTCCCCTTCCATATATAAACTGAAGCCCTGCAGCGTTTTTTCATTCTGCCTGTGTGTGCTTGGAAGAGCTAGTGTAGGGAGAGAGCTGTTAGTGATTTGAGGGACAGTTGATAGTAAGTTTGCTGGCTAGTAATCTACTTGATACTGCTCTGTATTGTAGGGACAGAACTCTGCAGGGATTTGAGGGACATTTTAGGTTAGGTAGCTTTGCTGGCTAGTAATCTACCTTCTACTGCAGTGCTCTGTATGTAGCTGCTGTGGGCACTGCTTCTGATCTCTCATCTGCTGACTGCTGCCTGTAACCCAATAGTCCTTGTAAGGACTGCTTTTATTTTCTTTTTTGTTTTTTTACTTTGCTACTATAAGAGCCCAGTGCTATTAGTCTAGCTGTGTTGGGGAGTGGGACTGGTGTGCTGCTCCTCCTAGTAGTTCACCACCACCAGCACCAACCAGAGTCAAAATTGTTACAAAGTATCTTGTTTGCACCTGTTAGCTGTTCTGAGCTCTCTGCCAAAAGCTAATTAAGTTAGAAACTGGTTTTTTTCTGGCTGTTCAGTGCAGAGAAAAGAGTTTAAAATCATTTTTCTGGCCAGAAATGTCTTTTCTAGCTTTTAAAATTCGCCTTCCCATTGAAGTCTATAGGGTTCGCGACGTTCGCGAACCGTTCGCATTTTTGACGCAAGTTCGCGAATATGTTCGCGAACTTTTTTTCCGACGTTCGCTACATCCCTAGACCCCACTAAGAACCTTACTCCAAGTAGAGAATGTCCCATTAACAACCACCCTCTGTACCCAATCCTGTAGCCAGTTTCCTATCCACGTGCAAATGCCTTCATTAAGCCCAACAGACCTTAGTTTAGAAATCAGTCGTTTGTGGGGCACAGTATCAAACGCTTTGGCAAAATCCAAATAGATCACATCTACTGCCCCCCCACTGTCCAGAAACTTACTTATCACATCATAAAATGCAATCAAATTCGTCTGACATGACCTATCCTTCATAAAGCCATGCTTATTGTTGCTCATAATGCCATTCATTAGGACAATATTTTGAATGTGATCCCTTAACAAGCCTTCAAAAAATTTGCCTACCACAGATGTCAAGCTTACTGGCCTATAATTGCCAGGCTGAGATCGTAATCCCTTTTTAAATATTGGAATAACATCAGCTTTTCTCCAATCCATAGGCACCATACCAGATGACTCTGAGAAAAACAGAAATAAGGGCTGGTCTAAAACTGAACTAAGCTCTCTTAGAACCCGGGGGTGTATGCCATCAGGCCCTGGAGCCTTATTTAGATTAATTTGTATTAAAGCTTTTTTTGAATCATATCCTGAGTCAGCCACTGACTAGATGGAGCTGAACCATTCGTGCAGTTATTAAGTGAGCCTGGGAACCCAGACTCCTCTATTGTATACACTGAAGAAAAGAACTGATTTAACACATTTGCCTTATCTGTATCTGTTACAACCATACTGGTACCATTATTTAATGGAGCAACACTCTCAACCTGCATCTTTTTACTATTAATATATTTAAAAAACTTTTAGGGTTAGTTTTCACCTCCACCGCAATTAACTCTTCATTTCTTTTCTTAGCCTTCCGGATTGCTGATTTACAACATTTATTACAGTGTTTATATTCATTAAATGCAGCTTCTGTCCCTACAGATTTGTAGTTTTTAAATGCCTTTCTCTTCTTTCCCATTAACTTCTTTACTTCTGTATTAAGCCACACAGGATTAGAGCTTCTACATTTAGTCCTTAAGTGAATAAATTGAGAACAGTAATGATTTAATATCATTTTAAAGGACAACCATTTCTGTTCTGTGTTTTTAGCTGAAAACCTAATGCCCCAATCAATGCTCTGTAGGGCAGCCCTCAAGGCACTAAAATTAGCTTTTCCAAAATTCATGGTTTTTGTTGCCCCAGTATATTTTTGTTTTTTGCACCAGACATTAAAAGATATAACATTATGGTCACTATTACCCAGGGGTTCAATGACTTGCACATTTGCTATAAATTCTGGGTCATTTGAGATTACTAAATCAAGAATAGCATTTTTTCTGGTAGGCTCCTCAACAACTTGTGCTAAAAAATTGTCGTGCAATAAGTTTATAAACTTGTTCCCATTAACTGATCTAGCAGTACCTTTGCTCCAGTCAATATCTGGGTAATTAAAATCCCCCATTATCATTACTTTACCTAAACTAGCAGCCTTTTCTATTTGCATTAGGAGCTTTGTCTCTTCCTTCTCACTTACATTAGGGGGTCTATAGCATACTCCTACAATTAATTTGCTGGATTCTTTACAATTGGTGAAGAACTCCACCCATACAACTTCTGCCCCCTCATTTTCTAACATAACCTCCTCCTTTATATGAGCTTTTAAATCCTGCCTAACATAGACATACCCCTCCTCCTTTTCTATTGCCTCTATCCCTCCGAAACAAAGTATAGCCACTGATATTTACTGCCCAGTCATGCGACTCATTCAGCCATGTTTCGGCCACACCAATCACATCATATTTTCCTTCCAACACCAGCAGCTCCAGCTCTCCCATTTTACCAGTCAGACTTCTTGCATTTGTAAACATACATTTAATACTGGTACCATATTGAACATATAACATGTGGTCCTCCCTATCCTTAACAGTATCCCCAGCCAAATCTCCTCCCCCATTTTTTAATTAGGGGATCTGTAAGTGGAGTTACAAACACGGGAGTTTCAAACTAAAGGAGGTTCAAACTAGGTCAAAAGTTTGTTCTAAACCCTAATTTTTATTTTATTTATTTATTTTCCTGTTTTGATCTGTAACTGGGATAATGAGTGCTACCAAGATTGAAGGTCTGACTCAGTGCACAATCTGCCATATGTATGCAGATTTGGAACAAAAGATCCAAAATGCTTACCTCTGTGGTGGTTGTGAGCAAATTGCCACTTTGGAGGCTCAAGTTAGAGCACTAGAGCAACAAATTGCAACACTGCAGTCGATTGACAATCTTGAAAGGAGTCTTTTGCTCACTGAGCAGGACCTAGCGGGGTCAGATAGTTTGGGGGGAACAGAACAGCAGCAGGATGTTGAGGCAGCTAGCTGGGTGACAGTTAGAAAATCTAAGGTGGGCAAAAGGAAAATGGAGGCTGATCCGGCGCTTATACATCGCAACAAATTTGCCAGATTGTGTGAAGATGATGAGAGTATGAACTCTGGATTGGAAATTCTAGATGGAGCTGATCTCTCTAACAGCCGGGAGACCAGTTTCTCTAGTAGTGGTGGGGAGGAGAGTAGAGTCAGGCCTAAGCAGATTGTGGTTGTAGGGGACTCAATTATTAGGAAAGTGGATAGGGTAATTTGTCGTCCGGATCGACAACCGAACAGTTTGCTGTCTACCTGGTGCCAGGGTTCGGCATGTGGTTGATCGGATAGACAAATTATTGGGTGGGGCTGGCATGACCCGGCTGTCTTAGTGCATATCGGTACTAATGACAAAATAAAAGGTAGATGGAAGACCTTAAAGAGAGATTTCAGGGATCTAGGCTCTAAGATGAAGGAAAGGTCTTCCAATGTCATCTTTTCTGAAATTTTGCCAGTGCCACGTGCAAGTTTAGGAAAACAGTGGGAGTTTAGGGAGCTAAATGCGTGGCTCAAGTCTTGGTGTAGGAAGAAAGGGTTTGGGTTCCTAGAGCACTGGGCTGATTTTTCCTTGGGGTACAACTTATACAGCGTGACGGTTTGCACCTCAATGGAAGGGGGTCCACGGTGCTAGTGGAAAGAATGGCTAAGAGGTTGGAGGAGTGTTTAAACTAGGCAAGGGGGGGTGGGTGAGATAAAGAATTATGTGGAAGCTAGGGTAGACGGGGCAGTGGGGTTAGTAAGGGGTGATGGGGGAGGAGTGAGGGGGCATACAGTTTACCAGCTAAGGAGGTCCCTCTGTTATAAGGAAAACAGAATAATAGTAACTTAACATATAATTCCCCACTAAGTAATGCAAATTTCAAAAGTAAAAATAGTAACCTACGCTGTATGCTGGCAAATGAACGGAGTTTGTCAGGTAAAATGGGAGACCTAGAATTAATTGCATGCTCTAAAAATTATGATATAATTGGTATCACTGAGACCTGGTGGGATAAAACATGTGACTGGATTGTGAATTTAAATGGTTACACCCTTTTTAGGAGGGACAGAAAAATTAAAAAGGGTGGAGGAGTGTGTTTGTATGTAAAGCCTGAATTAAAGCCATGCGCTAAAGATATAACAATAGCTGGCACTGGTCAGGGTGTAGAATCACTCTGGGTAGAGATTTTGACTGGGCAAAAGGTAACAAAAAGAATTATCATTGGAGTATGCTATAAACCACCTCGTATAAGTGTTGAGTATGAAGCCCAGCTACTCTTGCAGATACAAGTGGCTTCACAGCTGAGTCAAGTTGTTGCAATGGGTGACTTCAATTATCCAGACATTGACTGGGGTAATGGGGTTGCTAAGACAGAAAAAGCTAGTAGGTTTGTAAATATGCTGAATGACAACTTTTTATTCCAGCTCGTTCAAGGACCTACTAGGAATAACTCTCTTTTGGACCTTGTAATAACTAATAATACTGAACTCATTTCTAACATTTGTGTGGGTGAGCATTTAGGGAATAGTGATCATAACATGGTCTCCTTTGAGATTCTGTTGCAGAAGCAATTCTATAAGCGAGTAACTAAAACACTAGATTTCAGAAATTTTGACAGTATAAGGGCATCTCTGCAACATAGTAAGTGGAAATGCTTTTCACAGGGTTAAACACAGAACAAAAACGGGAAGTCTTTAAAATGCTGCTTAATAAATATACTTGTCAGTATATTCCACTTGTAAGCAAGGAACGTCGTTGCAAAGCAAAACCTTTTTGGTTCAATAGAAGCGTTGGTGTTGAGGTGGGTAAGAAAAGACATGCTTTTAAGGCTTTCAAGTTAGCTGGGACAGCCGAATCATTTATAAGGTACAAGGAGGCCAATAAATCACGCAAAGGAGCTATAAGGCAAGCTAAAATTGAAAATAGAAAAGGATATTGCAGCAAGCAGTAAAAAAAATCCAAGATTATTTTTTAAATATGTTAATAATAAAAAAATTAAGCAGTACCCACTTCCATCCCTGGTAGATCTGCCTGGAGACTTAATGAAACCCTAATTTTGAATCCGGGAGTTCAAGAACACATTGCAAATGCCATTGAACAATATTGGGTTGAGAACTTAGATGATGAGTTATCAATGGGTACCTTATGGGCGGCACATAAGTGCACTATTAGGGGGGAAATAATTAAATTGGCCACTCACCATAAGAAATCTAATAATGACCAGATAATAGCATTGGAAATGACGGTATCCCATCTCGAGTCACAACATAAGGCTGCCCCGACTTCCACCCTTTTTACTGAATTACAGGCAGCAAGGCACCGTCTAACCTCCCTTTTGCACTCTAGGGCCGATAAACAGACTAAATGGGTTAAACAGAAATTATTTCGCTTAAAAGATAAACCTGATAGGCTTCTTTCAAAGAAATTACAATTAGATTCTGGATATAAGCCCATTCATAGTATAAAATCAAAGACTGGTGTCCTATTACAAAACCCTGTAGAGATTCTGAAAGTTTTTCAAGACTTTTATACTAAATTATATGCTACTCCAACCCAGGATAGTACGGTGATTAAAGAGAACCTATTGGGACACATTCGTTTACCTAAATTAACTGAGGAAGATAGTGCTGCTTTAAATTCCCCGATTACTCTCCAGGAAATTGAAATTGCGATTAAACAATTAAAAAACACTTCGAGTCCTGGACCTGATGGTTTTCCGTCCATTTATTACAAGAAATTTCAAACACTTCTCCTTCCTCATCTGGTCGTATTGTTTAATGAAATGCTCCAAGGCCACTCTTTACCCCCAGAGATGTTGCATGCTAATTTATCATTAATCCCTAAACCGGGAAAAGACCATTCGGAAGCACAAAATTATCGTCCAATTTCGGTCATTAATGTGGATGTGAAACTTTTTTCAAAAATTTTGGCCACTAGGCTTAGCAAATATTTGCCTACTTTGATACAACCAGATCAAACTGGCTTTATCCCTGGACGCCAAACTACAGATAGTATCCGCAAGCTTGTTAATATTATTGCAGATGCGAACCATTCTCAATCTAAACTGTTGGTGTTAATGTTAGATATCCAAAAAGCATTTGATTCTGTTACTTGGCCATATTTATTTCATATTCTCCCTCGGTATAACATCTCTGGAGCCTTTTTAGATGCCTTACGAGTGTTATATCGTGACCCACAAGCATATATCAAATTTTTAGGGCGCCAAACCTTACAAATTCCAATTCATAGGGGGACTCGTCAGGGGTGTCCTTTATCACCTTTATTGTTTTCTTTAGCTATTGAACCTTTAGCCTGCCTTATTCGCAATAATGAAGATATAACTGGATATGTAAAAAAAGGTCATTCACATAAGCTTAATCTCTACGCAGATGACATATGCCTTACTCTTACTAAACCCCTGACGAGTCTCCCTAACTTGTTCTCTCTTTTAGACAAATTTGCTAGAATCTCTGGTTTACAAGTAAATGTTTCCAAAACAGAGGCTTTGCCTATTAATATCCCTCATTCACTTCTGAAACTATTAGAACTCAATTTCCCCTTTCATTGGAGGACTACCACAATAGATTATCTTGGAGTTAAAATCACAAAGTTCTATCAAACTTTATACCAACACAATTACCCACCTATGTATAATAAACTGCGGACATTTCTTACAAATTGGAACAAATTACTTATCTCGTGGTATGGTCGTATTGCTGCTATTCGGATGATAGTACTCCCCAAGATTTTGTATTTATTTAGAGCCCTACCGATTGCTGTCAGAACAACAGACCTCCTGTTATTACAGAAACAGGCTTGGCAATTCATATGGAAGCACAAATTTCATAGGCTGAATAGGAATGTTCTATACCGTCATCCGCATCAAGGTGGTCTCAAAGTTCCGAATTTCCAATTGTACTATAGATCTGCCAGATTGGCTCAGATTATACAATGGCATAACACCCCTGGTACACTTCGCTGGGTCGATTTTGAAAATGATAGCATATTCCCCTTACAGCTTTCAGCATTGTTATGGACTACTACCAAAAATATAGCAAAACATACTATTTCCAATCCCATTGTCAAGTATCATTTGCATTTATGGCACACATTGAAAGCTAAGCTTATTCCACAAACTACCAATAGCTATATGCAAGGAATAATTGGAAATCCGGATTTTCCTCCGGGACTGCATCATAAAGATTTTCAGTGGTGGTCATCGCATAGTCTTACCAAGCTGTATGATCTCTTAACTATTGGAGGTTTCAAATCATGGACTACTCTTAAAGATCAGTTAGCTGTACCCCCAAGAGAGTTTCTACGATACTCTCAACTTTCTCACTTTTACTTCTCTCAGATAAACTGCAAACCTACTCTTCAGGGGTCTTGGTATGAAAGCTGTTGCAGAAATCCTCAATTTACTAAGGGGAATATTTCCCAGATATACTCATCGCTAATAGACACACAACCACTAACTTTTACCTCATATATGACAGCATGGGAGAGAGACTTTAATCTCTCCTGGACTTTAGAAAATTGGTCTAGAGCACTCACTTCCACCCATAAAATTTCAACTAATATTGTAACTCGAGAAATATCTTATAAAGTGTTATCTAGATGGTATATTACTCCACACCGTAAAAGCTTAATGCACACTAATATCTCTCCACTATGTTTTAGAGGTTGTGGTACGCTTAGCGATTATAAACATGCCTGGTGGACCTGTCCGATAGTAACGAACTTCTGGCAAACAATAGTGAACATGGCTTCCTTAATGCTAAAGGTCTCTTTGAAATGTTGTCCACAATACTGTTTGTTAAACTATCCTTACCCTGGATTGTCCAAGGACGTAAATTATCTATTACTTCAATTATGGGCTGCTGCTAGATGGGTAATAGCATTGAATTGGATATCTCCAACACTTTCTATACCACAATATGTATCCCGACTGAATTACATGGAGGAAATGTTATATTTGACCTCGCTTATTGAGGATAAGAGAGAAGTTCATATGGAACGTTGGCAGCCATGGTCTGAATTTAAACAATCTCCTTCGTTCCCCTTATTACTCGCCTAATTTGAATTACTCGTACATATCCCGCATGGCATAACTCACGTTTCACCTTTGTTGATTCTTGGATAATGAGGACATACGTATATATATATTTTTTTATTTTTTTTTTTTGTTTTGTTAATGTTTATTGCTTTCTTTGTCTTGATACAGTTTGTCTCTCTTTCTCTCTTTTACTACATTTCGCTTCAGATGACTTTCTATACGCCTTACCATGTAAATGTCGCATGTGTGTCACTATACTCTGTATAAGAACATTGTGCTGCATTTTATGTATAATTGTATCTGATATCTTGCTATGTATCCTTTTTTTGGAAAATAAAAAAAGAGAGAAGTTAAAAAAAAAAATTAAGCAGGAAGGGATGGGACCCTTACTATCAGAGGGGGGTCAGCTGGTTGATGAAAACAAAATAAAAGCGCAGATTCTGAACTCATATTTCTCATCTGTCTACACAAATGAGGAACCAGTAAGTGAAGGTTTCCTTCTTAATAGTCCCAATTCTAGTAATACAACTAAGGATGCATAGTTCACACATGAAAAAATTCAAAAGAGACTAGAACATGTTAAGATTAACAAAGGTCCGGGGCCAGATGGTATTCATCCCAGGGTAATTAGCGAGCTTAGCTCTGTGATTGCCAAACCTCTTTACTTAATTTTTCAGGATTCATTGAGATCTGGCATAGTGCCGAGAGACTGGCGAATTGCTAATTTGGTGCCTCTATTCAAAAAAGGACCCCGTTCTCAGCCTCAAAACTATAGGCCAGTTAGTCTGACGTCAGTGGTAGGAAAGCTTTTCGAAGGGTAAATAAAGGATAAGATACTGGACTTCATAGCAAATCATAATACTATGAGTTTGTGCCAGCATGGTTTTATGCGTAATAGATCTTGCCAGACTAACTTAATTTCTTTTTATGAGAAGGTAAGTAGAGACCTCGATTCTGGGATGGCAGTGGATGTGATTTACTTAGACTTTGCTAAAGCATTTGATAAAGTGCCGCACAAAAGGTTACTGGTTAAATTAAGGAATGTTGGTCTGGAACATAGTATTTGTACCTGGATAGAGAACAGGCTAAAAGATAGACTACAAAGAGTGGTGGTAAATGGAACATTTTCTAATTGGACCAGTGTTGTTAGTGGAGTACTGCAGGGCTCTGTACTAGGTCCCTTGCTTTTCAACTTGTTTATTAATGACCTGGAGGTGGGCATTGAAAGTACTGTTTCTATTTTTGCAGATGATACTAAATTGTGCAGAACTATAGGTTCCATGCAGGATGCTGCCACTTTGCAGAGTGATTTGTCTAAATTGGAAAATTGGGAATAAAACTGGAAAATGAGGTTCAATGTTGATAAATGCAAGGTTATGCACTTTGGCAAAAATAATATAAATGCAAGTTATACACTAAATGGCAGTGTGTTGGGAGTTTCCTTAAATGAGAAGGATCTAGGGGTCTTTATAGATAACTAGGGGTCTAATTCTGGGCAGTGTCATTCTGTGGCTACTAAAGCAAATAAAGTTCTGTATTGCATTAAAAAGGCATTAACTCAAGGGATGAAAACATAATTATTATTATTATTAACATGTATTTATATAGCGCCAACATATTGCGTAGCAATTATGTCTCTTTATAGGTCCCTGGTAAGGCCTCATCTGGAGTATGCAGTGCAGTTTTGGACTCCAGTCTTTAAGAGGGATATAAATGAGCTCGAGAGAGTGCAGAGACGTGCAACTAAATTGGTTAGGGGGATGGAAGACTTAAATTATGAGGGTAGACTGTCAAGGTTGGGGTTGTTTTCTCTGGAAAAAAGGCACTTGCGAGGGGACATAATTACACTTTACAAGTACATTAGAGGACATTATAGACAAATAGCAGGGGACCTTTTTACCCATAAAGTGGATCACCGTACCAGAGGCCACCCCTTTAGATTAGAAGAAAAGAACTTTCATTTGAAGCAACGTAGAGGGTTCTTCACAGTCAGGACAGTGAGGTTGTGGAATGCACTGCCGGGTGATGTTGTGATGGCTGATTCAGTTAATGCCTTTAAGAATGGCTTGGATGATTTTTTGGACAGACATAATATCAAAGGCTATTGTGATACTAAGCTCTATAGTTAGTATAGGTATGGGTATATAGAATTTAATTAAAAGTAGGGAGGGGTGTGTGTATGGATGCTGGGTTTTCATTTGGAGGGGTTGAACTTGATGGGCTTTGTCTTTTTTCAACCCAATTAACTATGTAACTATGTAACTGAGATATAACAATGGCAACAAGGACATCTGAACCCTCTGTGCATCCCCCTGAAAAGTATATGCAGCACCCAGGAGAGCCTGCAGTGTCTTGGGATCTCTGGTATGAATTGTTTTCTATCTATTTACTAGCATCTGGCCTTGATGAGACCTCCCCTGAGAGGAAAAGAAGATTTTGTGTACTCACCGTTAAATCTCTTTCTCTTCAGTCGCTTGGGGGACACAGGGACAGTGGGGGGTATACCTGGTACCACTAGGAGGCAAGACACAATAAAAAAATAGAAACTTGATCCCTCCTCCTGCTATACCCCTCCTCTGTAGGCAGAGACACTCAGTTCATACCAAAGGAGAAACAGGAGGTTATTAATAATCAACAGAAAAATGATAACTAATTACAAGAAGAACAGATGGTTGAGTCAACCAAGTCTGAAGCCAAGGGAAGGCCTCTATCCAGGGAGGGAAGTCCTGTGTCCCCCAAGTGACTGAAGACAAAAAGATTTAACGGTGAGTACACAAAATCTCCTCTTCTCTAGGTCTGCTTGGGGGACACAGGGACAGTGGGGACGTACCAAAGCTGTCCCCTTAATCAGGGGCGGGAAGTAGAGGCCTACGTGGAACCAGCCACTGCAGTCTGAAGTACCTTCCTGCCGTAGCGGGTGTCAGATGCCACAAGGTGCCAAACTGGTAAAATTTGGCAAAAGTATGGATTGAAGTCCACGTTGCAGCCTTGTTCCGCTGAGGCTTGGTTTAAAAAAGCCCAGGACGCATTAATTCCTCTGGTGGAATGTGCCCTGATTGAGTCTGGGGGAACCTGACCCTGTGATGAATAGGATCTCTGGATGGCCTGTTTTATCCATCGGGATATGGTGGTCTTAGTAGCTGGTGTGCCTCTGAGGGCCTGAGGGAAGGACGAACAAGGAGTCCAATAGACGGATGTCCTCGACCCGGTGCAGGTAAAACTTGAGGGCCCTAACGGGGTCGAGGGTGTGCAGTGCCGTTTCCTTCGCATTGGAAAGGGATGGGCAGAAGGTAGGAATTGTAATTTCCTAGTTGAGGTGGAAAGCGGAAACCACCTTGGGAAGAAAAGAGGGAGAAGTATGATGTACTGCCCTGTCGTTGTGGAAGGTCAACAGAGGAGACCTACAGGAGAGGGCAGAGATCTCAGATACTCTCCGTGCTGAGGCAATAGCCAGCAGAAAAAACTGTTTTCCATGTGAGCCACTGAAGTGGAATAGAATCCATGGGCTCAAAGGGAGCATGTTGGAGGGCACGTAGGACTAGGGTTAAGTCCCAATTGGGCACCGCTGAAAGTACCGGGCACTTTATGTGGGCCATTCCCTGAAGAAAATCCTAACATCGGGGAGCAAGGCGAGACGTCTTTGTAACAGGATGGAAGTGCCGAAAACTGAGATTTCATCGATCCGGGTGTCCAGGGACAGTCCCTCCTGTATAAGGCCAGAAGGTGTGGAGTGGAAAACTTCAGTGAATTGAAAACATTACGTTGGCACCACCAATGGTAAGTGGACCAGACCCGATGGTACGTCTTGGCGGAGACCGGTTTGCGAGCTGCACGCATGGTAGAATGACAGCGTCATAGAACCCCTTCTGTTTTAGTAGCCATGCCATCAAATTGAGGTTGGCAGGACAGTGGTGAAGGATTCGACCCTGAGAGAGAAGGTCCAGGATGAGAGGCCAAGGTTCCTCTACTGAGAGATGTACGAGATCCGAGACCCAGGATCGACGGGGCCATGTTGGAGCTATGAGGATGAGAGTAGTGTGTTCTCTCTGAAGCTTCTTGATCAGGGCCGGATTTACCCTCCTTGCCCCCCTAGGCCCAGCTACTGTGCCCCCCCCCCAACGCGCATTTTCTGGATGTGAATCAGGACATTTATGCAAAAGTGGATCAGATGGATCAACTAGCAGTTAGGCTTGTTTGAGATATATCTATATATATTCTCTATATATAGACACCTTTTTATACATAGATGCAGAGAGAGATGTGTCCCTTGTTTTGATAAGTTTGTCAATTGTGCTCCAGTGGGCAACCGCAGCATCAGTTAAATATTTATTATAAAATAAAAAAGTCAAATCTTGGCAGCAGCATAATCTTTGTAGTTCCTATTTCTCAGCAGACATTATCCCTTATAATACATGAGTGATACTCCAAGTTCCCTGTATAACTCAGCCTGCAGCCTTGTGTCTTTATATGGTCACAGAACAACCCCGTCAGTAACTTCTAATATCCTTATCATTTACAGTAGGGGGTACATTATCCATTATAATACATGAGTGATACTCAGAGTTCCCTGTATAACTCAGCCTGAAGCCTTGTGCCTTTATATGGCCATAGAACCCCTCAGTGACTTCTAATATCCTTAGCATTTACAGTAGGGGGTACATTATCTCTTATTATACATGAATAATTCTCAGAGTACCCAGTTTCAAGTTGAAAAGATAATTTACAAATAGAACAAACTGTGTCTGATGTTGCACTTGGTACTGCAGCGCTTAAAAGAAGCAGTTTCTGGCTGTATCTGCTTCTGCACAAGTCTGTATGTCAGATAACAGAAAACTAATATGTTCTGCTGAACCCTGCAGCTAAGATGCAAGTCAATCACATTTTGTAAAAAAAGGAAACCTAATTCTGTAATAGGTTGAAACGAAAAAGGTCCCTTATGTCGCACTCTTGTAAATTTCTTCTTAATGAAATATAATAATCATTAATTTATTAAATGGAGTAAATGGATTTAAATTAATTGAGGTTTTTAATTTCATCACACAATATATATAAAATCATGTACAAAATTAATTTATCAAATTTCATATGTAGCCATTAATTTATAGCATTAAATTCATATTATTAGTTTGTATATAAATAATTATTTCATCTTGATTATCGTAGCAGTAACTTAAAGCATAAAAAGTTCTATATTAAAAATAGACTAATTGTGTAATAGAACTGAAATGGTTTTCATTTTGTAGGAAGCAGGAAAGGGACATAAAAACATCTGTAACAGGTTTAGAACACTTGTGATTCTGCACCTCCAGTAAATCTGCAAGTTGACTTGTACATATTTCTCTACATGGCCGATATACAGCAGATCTGCAGGGGAAATGTTAAATGTACATACCAGCTAAGGAACACATCAGCTTGCTGGGACACAGGCAGCACAGCAGAGGCAGCAGCAGCATGAGCACAGAGAGGAGTGGGAGGGGGCGGAGCCACCGTGGGAGATAGGCTGGAGGAGCGGTCCTAAAGCCAGCCGGATCTATCAGGAGCAGCCGACTTACACAAGATGTTAGGGGGCGCCTTCTTGCCGCCCCTAACATCTTGCCGCCCTAGGCCCGGGCCTAGTTGGCCTTTCCCTAAATCCGGGCCTGTTCTTGAACGCGAGATGGAAGTCCCAGGGAGAGGTGAGGGCGTCTGCCGCCAGAGGGCCCTGGACCGTGCAAAGAAGAGAGTAACTTTACAATTGTGATGTGATCAACCTCTGGTGTCCCCCATCTTTGAGTGATCTTGTGGAAGATGTTGTCCTTTAGAGGCCACTCGCAGGGATCTAGGGATTGTCCGCTGAGATAATCTGCTTCCCAGTTTAAGAGACCTGGAATGAAGATGGCTGACAGGCGAGTCGGATTGCCCGTATCTCAAGAAGGTTGATGTGAAGACATCGTTCCGATAGAAACCAGCGACCCTGCGCTGAGCGACCCTCTGCACTGCTCATATAGTGATGCACTGCTCCCCAACCGGAGAGGCTTGCATCTGTGGTGAACAGTCACCATTGTGCATCTGCCCCTGGTCAGGTGACTGGTTTGCATCCACCAGAGAAGAGAGACTCGAGTCCTGTGGGATAAACGAAATTCCAGGAGAAGGGATTTGTGCCTCCAGGCCACAAGAATATTCCAATGAAGCTCCCTGAGGTGATTCTGGGTGAAGGGAACTGCTTCTATTGTCGAAACCATGACTCCCAACACCTTCATGTAGAATCTCGCGGTGTGGGACTTCGACAGGAGAGACCGCACAAGGGTCCATAGATGCTGGACCTTGTCACTGGGACAGTTTGTGTCTGGGTGTTGAACTGCATCCAGAGGAAGACCATGGATTGGCTCGGGGTTAACAAGGACTTGTCCAGGTTGATGAACCAACCCAACTCCTGTAACATAACCATGGTGAAGTGCCACGCCTGCTGGGCCACTGCAAAGGAAGGTGCCTTGATCAGGAGATCGTCCAGATAAGGAGTTATGGAGATCCCCCTGGTGCGGATTAGAGCAGTGGTCACCGACATGATCTTGGTAAAGACACAAGGGGCCAAAGTCAGGCCAAGGGGAAGGGCGATTTTGGAAGGCAAATCGCAAGAATCTCTGATGGGGATAGAAAATTGGGACATGAAGGTAGGCGTCCTTTATGTCCAGAGAAACCAGGAATTGGCCTGGGGACATGGCCGCGATGACAGACCTGAGGGATTCCAACTTGAACCTTCGCGGTCGAATGAAAGTATGGAGTTCCTTGAGGTCCAGGATTGGCCGAACAGATCCATCCTTCTTGGGAACTACAAACAAGTTTGAGTAATAGCCTTGGAATCTCTCCTCAGTCGGAACAGGGATGATGACCTCTAAACGGATAAGCTTGCCGATCGCGTGATGCAGCGCCTGAGCCTTTTGATGCCCCTGAGGATATCTGGACACGAAGAACCGGTGGTGCGGGAGAGAAGTGAATTCTAGGTGGTAGCCCTGACTCACAACCTCGTGTACCCAGGCGTCTTGAGTCAGATTCTTCCAGGAGTCGGCAAACCTGCAAAGTCTCCCCCCTACAGCTGAGTCGCTGGAGGGAAGAAGGGGCGAGTAATGCAGACGTGGGCTTCCTGGGCAGCTTGCGGGACTGCCAGGATGGCCTGGACCTTCCACTGAATGGTCCTCTGCAGGTGGTGGAGTGTCGTGAGAGACTTTTTTTTTTTTAAGACAAGTCCGCGGTCCACAGTTTCATCCAGAGAGATCTGCGAACCGCTACCGACAAGTCAAGTCGGCTGAAGTTCTGCTAATCACCTGTAGCGCATCAAGGGAGGCTTCACATAGGTAGTCATTAGCCTCCTTGATTTGCGAGGCCAAATGAGCGAGTTCTTCACGGGGGACCCCTGTGGTAATCGCTCAGCATAAGGCGTCCGACCAAGTTTGGACGGCTCTACTTACCCAAGCCGAGTCTAGAACCGGCCGGAGGGAGGTACCTGAAGCAGAGAAGAGGGAACTTAGAACGCCCTCAAGCTTCTTGTCCATGGAGTCCTTGAAGGAGGCTGCATCAGGAACTGGTAAGGCAGTGTCCTTAGATAGTCGAGAGACAGGCGCGTCCACTGAAGGTGGGGAGGTCCAATTTTCCGTTAGATCCTGTGGAAAAGGATATAGTTTGAGGAAACGGCAGTTAGCCTGGAAACATCCCTCTGGCTTGTACCATTCCTGTTGGATAATTTGCTCGAGTTGAGCATGAGAGTGAAAGGAAGGTGAGGACCTGCTGTGGCGCTTAAACAAGGAGATACTGCAACTAGGTTCAGGGTCCTTTGAGTGAATGGTCTGTTATACTGAAATGAGGGAATCAATGGCCTTGGAGGAGAGTTTGGGGGGATTCCTCTTCCTCTTGGTCGGAACTGTGAGATAGTTCACCACCAGACAGAGCCGGATCCTCCTCGGAGTCAGGCGGCAGGGATGAAGTAATGATGGTCTTCGCCTCACACTCATCCTCGGAAGGAGAGGGGGCTCTACATTTTGGAGGCTTAGGCCGAGGCTTATCTAGCCACGCTAGCAGTTTATCAAGGGAGAGAGCCAATTTAGGAATGCCGGCGGCAAGCTTAGATGCCCATTCTGGGGGAGGCTGGGGGTCCAGGGGGGTGGAGTCCCGGGGCTGGCCTGATGGGTCCCCATGGGAGGCTTGGCTTACTTGAGGACGGAGTTTTGAAGTTTCTGAAACTGCCTCAGGTGGCTTGCACGTGTGTTTTAATTGTGGTTCTATGAGTCTCTCAGAAGTAATTCAAACACACCAGCTAGTATAAGCAAAAGTTTATTACATACATAGAATGAAGAAGATATACATTACCGAGTGAGCAAAGTATGCAAGCCCCCCTCTCTGCCTATACGACTGGGAGATCCCTGAACAGTCCGCAGATCGAGGCTCAAACGGTCTCCAGAAGACCCTGCGCGGGCACGCGTTATCCCCACAGGCGAATCTCAACTGACCGATTGTAGACCCCCAGTTTATATAGGCTTATCAAACAATGAGCTCATATAGTAGTTTAATCAATAGCTCATATTATTCATGGTTTGGTTAATAACAGATCTTGCTTCCCATGCGCTCATCAGGATCTGGCCAGACTCCCAACAAGCACATCCGAAGCAGAGATCTTATCTTAGCTAGCTGGTAGCTGAATAGCATATTGTGCCCCTATCTATAATAAAGAAGAGTCTGATAAGGGCTTCACAAATCATAAGACATAATACATATGAGAATAATGAACAAGTATTAGGTCATCGAGTTGATTCCTTCCAATGATTTCTCTTGCACAACGCTTCATTATACAGGATTATGGATTATTAGGCCGCCTTGTATACTATGACACAAAGGTTTGTTATACACAATTATAAGTCATAAAGCTGTCTTTTTACACTATATTGGGCTCAATATACGACATTGGGTTCAACAGTAGAACAGTTCTTTGTGTTATATTTTATACAGTTCTTTATCAAAGTATTGCGATGAGCTATTGGGTTTAATCAGAGTATTACCATGAGCCATTATTGAAAAAACTCCTATTAATACACACGTGGAACACACACCTTGTGACCAGATGCGGCATTTGGCACCAGCTAAATACTTAACCGATGAAGTAGTTGCTGGCCTGTACCTTCAGACATGGTGTACACAAGCTGTTCCTGTAAGAGAGGAATTAAGTTAACAATATATATAATGTAGTTATATATATAAATAAACTGAAAATGCCTCCCCAGGGTACTGCTGGGAGCAAAGCCTTGGAGGAGAGTAAAGCCTGATAAGGCAGTAATTACAAAGCCTGCTGCCCTTTGGCAATAGCTAAAAACCCCACTGTGTCAGAAGTACTGCTAGTAATGGAACCTCCTCCAGAATCAATGGGAAGTAGCTGCCTTGGCGCACAATGGAGAATGCGAAGAATGGCCCCTCCCCTAGCAGTGACGTATGGTATAGACGCACGCCAAAGGCACTGGCACGCACTTTTTGGGTTGCGCACAGGGTACACGTACAGTAAGTGCAAAATCTGCCCCAGCCGTTGCCTCCCCAGGTAGAGTGAAAGACAGCCCTGGTGAAGTCACTCATAAAATAGTGGTGCGCAACCGGTGCTAAGCCCACAATAACTCTCTTGCGCTGCTGACAGTGAGGACAGTAGGAAACATAAGTGCCATTCCCATTGCCTGTGTGTTTGGTGGAGGCTGATTAACATACTGCCTGGGTCTGAACTAGTGACCTGCAGGTTGCAACAAAGTCTCCTATACTGCTGTGCAAGGCAGATGGTTTGTGCAGAGGGGGAGGCTGCTCAGAGAGTGAATAGACTGCTATTAAGGATATATGCTTACCTTAAATGAGCCACGGCAGGAGTTCCCAGACTGTAGTGTAGGG
This sequence comes from Xenopus laevis, assembly GCF_017654675.1. NCBI lineage: Eukaryota > Metazoa > Chordata > Amphibia > Anura > Pipidae > Xenopus > Xenopus laevis. The sequence goes on from NC_054377.1 coordinate 38,498,269, forward strand.
ATCCTTGGGGCATATAAGGAGGAATGAGCCACAAACCTGACCTGGCTATACCTCAGCCCTGTGTCCCGGCCAGCGCATCCTCTCTCTGGACGTCAGAGGGAGGGAATCAATGCTGGATGGTCAGTGCAGAGCACAAGAGACCCCGGTGACATCCTGAAGTAATGGATCAGACTACTCAGTGTAGCTGTCCAGCTCCATATGATGTGAAGGAATTGTAATGAAATAAAAATAAAAGAGCAAAATAAATAGTAAAATACTCCTGAATGCAGGAGACGGTCCTAACCTCCTGAGGACACAACGGAAAACTGAGTGTCTCTGCCTACAGAGGAGGGGTATAGCAGGAGGAGGAGGGATCAAGTTTCTATTTTTTTATTGTGTCCTGCCTCCTAGTGGTTCCAGCTACACCCCCACTGTCCCTGTGTCCCCCAAGCAGACCTAGAGAAAAGGGCCCTGATACTTCACTCCCTGGGCGCTGAAGCATACCACATTTACACAACTCTGGAAGCAGATTCATCATATACTGCCACAGTACAGGCTCTGGAGAATTACTTTAAACCTGCCCCAAATGCTTTAGTGGCCAGAGTTCAGTTTCACAGGCACTGTCAGGCTGAAGGGGAACTTATACGTCACTATGTTGCAGAGCTGAGGCACAATGAAATGATTAGAGACCAACTTATTGAAAAAACTACAAATGCTGAACTTAGAGAGAGGTTGCTTATGGAACCAGATACATTTACTTTACAAAAAGCTGTGGAGCTGGGGTGTCAAATGGAAATGGCTTTGCTGGAGGCCAGGAATATGCTGCCCCCTTCAGGATGGAGTGAGGTCCCTGTTCATGAACACAAGCTGACTGACAGTACATCCAATGCACACTGCTTCAATTGTGGAGGCAGCCACCATAAAGGTGGCATGAAACTGTGCCCAGCACAAGGTAAGCGCTGCAGGCGCTGTAACAAATTAAACCATTTTGCTAAATTCTGCCGCTCAGTGCCAGACACACCAGTTCATAATCTAGAACAAAATGACTGTACACCTGATAATAGCGAGATTAATGCGGTGGGTAACTTAGGATAATGAAAATTTCAAACTCTGCCACTGTGTTATTGCTAATATCACAATTCCACTGCTTTTGGACACTGGAGCAAAGGTTTATAATATAAACTCTGCTACATACAATGCATATTTTTGGCATTACCCACTCCAAGATACACTAACATGCTTAACAGGTTACAGTAATACCCAAATTTCAGTCTTCAGGGCAAAGTAACCTTACCTGTTACACACCAAAACAAGCATTTGGGAAGCTTTCCATTTTTTTTTCATAGAGAAGGGTACAAACCTACTGGGGCTGGATTTGTTTCATGCACTGAGATTTAAAGTTCTTGATCAGACAAATGCTGAAATAGTAGACACTATCTGGAAAAATAAATATCACCCAGGTATCTCCAGTGATGCAGCCTTTGCGCAGGCCCCCTCTAGCGATCCGTGCTGCAGTAGAAACAGAGCTGAATAAGCTGTTGTAGAAGGATATTATAGAACCAATTGACTCTTCCCCATGGGTTTCCAACCTAGTAATTGCTAAAAAAAAAAAAAAGATGGGCAAATCCAGCTATGTGTGGACCTATGTCAGGTAAACAAAGCAATAATACCTGACTGTTACCCTCTACCCACTACAGAAGACCTAATTTCCCAATGCCATGGGTCAAAATTGTTCACAAAGCTGGACCTCCGTAAAAAAAACTGTTTTTGCAGGAATCCCTGGGGTAACCATTTATCTGGATGACATTCTCATTCATGCACAGTCTCTGGAGGAACACAATGCAATCCTTGATCAGGTATTTCACAGGCTGATGGACTATAACCTCACCTTGAATGAAACAAAATGTGTTTTCAAACAAACTGAAGTTGACTCTCATCACTGGGAATTCAACCCTTGCAATCCAATGTTGAGGCCATACATCAGTTACCTGAGCCAAAAGACAGAGCAGAACTCGCTTAATTTCTAGGATTCACAAACTATTATCTGTTTCGTAGCTGACTATGCAGAAATCACAACACCATTATGTGCCTTAGTTAAAAAAATATGTGCACTGGGAGTGGACACCAGCATGTTCCCAAGCAGTCTGGACACTGAGACATTGTATTGCTTCAGCACCAACCCTTGCTCATTTTTCAACAAAGGCACCTACATTTGTCTCTTGTGATGCTTCAGCTGTTGCCATAGGTGCAGTCTTATCACAGATTCAGCATGGAGTGGAGCACCCTGTTGCTTTTGCTTCTCGAGCTCTCTCTCCAGCTGAGCAGAAATATACAGCAGGAGAGCGGAAGGCACTGGCCTGTATATGGGCTTGAGAAAAGTGGCATCATTTCCTTTATGGCAGGAAGTTTACCCTGAGAACTGATCTCCAAGCCCTAACTTCTTTGCTGTTACATCAGGATCTGGCCATTGCCCTCTTCGTATTCACAGATCGTCAGACAGGTTATATCAATACAACTTTGAAGTTCGCTACAGACCAGGAAAATTGAATCAAGTTGCAGATTACCTGTCATGTATAGTCCTCAAGTCTGAGGAGACATAGACTGCACAGGAGGAAGAAGACACCTTGATGATGTCCAATTCCTTAGTCTTCGCAGTTACACCACAAGATTTGGTGACCTCATCTCAGAATGACCCAGTGATTCAAGAAATACTAAACTACTTACGTGGAGAATGGCCATCTGTTTTACCAGGACACCTTCAGTCATACTACCAAGTGAGAACAGAGTTGTCACCTTAGAAAGATGTTTGTTTGGTACGAGGGCACAGGTAAGTAATTCCAACTGCACTGAGGCCAGCAGTCCTCAGGATGGCCCATGAAGGACATTTGGGAGTGGTAAGAACAAAACAACTTTGCAGAGAAGCAGTATGGTGGCCTGGCATAGACAATCAAATTGAAACCATGCTTACTCAGTGGGAAAAAAATTAAGAAAACAGCTGCTCCTTTTCCCCAAGCCCCATGGGATACAATTCAGTTGGATATATGCGGAAAAATAACCGGAGCACCACCACACCAGAGGTATTTGTAGGTTGCATATGATTTATACTCTAAATGGGCAGAGGTAGCTACAGCAGGGGTCATTACCTCAAAAGTTGTCATCACTACTTTAGAAGGATGGTTTTCACAGTGGGGACTTCCACTAGAAATCATTACACACAATGGCCCACAGTTCGTGTCAAAAGAATTTGAAGATTTCCTTCAATTGAAGGGCATAAGGCATATTTTAACACCGCAATACCATCCATAGGCCAATGGACATGTGGCACGGTTTAATCAAACTTTAAAGAATGGCCTTAAGGTACACCTACATGAAGGCCTTCTATTCAGCAAGGCTTTAGCTATAGTTCTACAGCACTACAGGTCTGCACCCCATAGCTCAACTGGGAAAACCCTCAACCAGGTCAAAATTTGATCCCATATTGTCTGACCCCATTCAGATCCACAGTCAGCTGGGACCAGTCACCTACAAATTGCAGGATGGATCTACTTGGCATGTGAGCAGTTTGGTACCTGTTTCTGAGCCTTCACAGGTGCAGGACACTGCCTCTAACTGGCATTTCTGGAATGATACACCAAATGTGGTTGCACAGCCACAAACACCAGAAAACCCAACAGGCAATACTCCACCCCCTGTTGAACGGGCCACTAAAATATGACGAAGTTCAGCCCGCACATATGTCCTTTATCTATGTCCTAATACAAATACAGAGTATGCAAATGCCCCCATGTTAGGAGACACGGGTGCATTAAAGGGATGGTTCACCTTTAAGTTAACTTAAAATTTTTTTACCCCAAAATTAATATTTAAGCAACAGACTGCAGCTCTAACTGTAACAGGAAGATTGGCTCATGTGACCTAACAAGTATGGTTTGTATGGTTTGTTTGGTTTGCTTATATGCACCATTAATCATATAATCCTAGGGGGCAGTCCTTATTCTTAAAAATGGCAATTTTCTATTTATGATTACCCAATGGCACATACTACAGTAGAACCCCCATTTTAAGTTTTTCAGAAGACCAGAAAAAATTGGTGTAAAATCCAGGAAAATGTAAAATCAGGGAAATGTATTATGCATAATATATGTGGGACAACAAAACAACAATGTAAAATGTGAGGGAAAATTATGAAAATGGTTTATTTACATGAAGCAGGGTTTTACACGTGAGCTGTTTTATGCAATATATTTTTATAGAGACCTACATTGTTCGGGGTATAGTTTTCCTTTAATTATGTTATAGAATGGCTAATTCTAAGCAGCTTTGAAATTGGCCTTCATTTTTTATTTTCAAAAGTTTTATTTGAATTCCTTCTGACTCTTTGCAGCTTTCAAATAGGGGTCACTGACCCCATCTAAAACAAATACTCTGTGAGGCTACACAGATATTGTATTGTTATTGCTACTTTTTTTTTTTAACATATGTTTTTATTTATTTTCCAAATAAAACAGAATAACAAAAATAACAAAATGGAGATTTGGAGGTACATAAATAATAGAAAGGAGAAAAAACAATTCTCTTGTCAATACAGGTCTAGCAATTTATCTGAAACATTTCAAATGATGAGTTTGTAGAAATAGCTTGAGTATAGGATGAAATCCAGTTACAATATTTCCTTACATCATAATTAGTGATGGGCGAATTTATTCGCCAGGTGCGAATTTGCGGCGAATTTGCGCGATTCGCCGCCAGCGAATAAATTCGCAAAACGCCCGCGAAAATTCGCCGGCGTCAAAACATATTTTCCGAAAAAACGGACACCGGCGTCAAAAACGGGCACCGGCGTCAAAAACGAGACGCCGGCGCGATTTCGCAAATTTATCGCCGTTTCGCGAATTTCGCAAGAAATTCGCGAATTTTTCGGCGAAGCGAAACGGCGCAAATTCGCCCATCACTAATCATAATTGAAACTAATTAGCAGTTTGAAAGTAACATCCGATTTATGTGGCGGCTCCTGGGGGGCGAACAATGGTTGTGTCCCTGTGATTGAGAAAGGTGTTGTATGTATAGATCTGTTTCCCGTATAGTGGGATTGTTAGATAGTAGTTCTGTGTCAAACCAGGTAGTATGTCTAAATGAGAATATAGTTAGATGTTTAAAGTGTGTGTGGGGAGGGAGGTTATGTAACTCATCCAGGTTAAAAACTTTTCTGTATACTGTTCTTTGTTTTGTCATAGATTCCAGCCAATCCATATGAAAGATATAATGGAGTTTTTGTTTTACTAAAGAGAGAGGGGGAGCGGATGAAGAGAGCCAGTGATGTAGAATAGTTTTCCTGTAACAGCAGTTAATCTTTCTGCTAGGCATCTCTCCGAACATGTGAGTCTCAATTGTGGGGGGGGGGGGTATTCCAAAAATTGCCCATGTTAGTGTGAAGGGAGTAGTTTGTTGTGTTAGAGATTTCCAATATCCGTGGACTTCTCCCCATAATTTTTGGATACTAGGGCAAAACCCTAAACAGTGTACGAGGTCAGCTCTAGGTTGTTGGTGTCTCCGGACTGGTAACAAATACAATTGATGCAGTATCTATAGAGACATTTCCTGGTATTAACTGGTAGATAATGTTTGCATAGTTTTTGTATGGAAGTGAAGTATCTCAGCTGCTTCTGTCTGCGGAATAACTGAGGTCCATTTGCTTATAAAATTATCTGGAGTGTCAATTAATAGTGTAGTCCTAATTGTACGATAAATTTTGAGATGTAGACTTAATGGTGTTTCTGGGCCATAATGTGTTCATTTGGTTATTTTTGTCAGTCTAAGAAAGATGTTGTAAAGCTTTTGTAGCAAAGTGCAGAATTTGAATGGAGAGTAGATAATCCTCAGATAAGAATGGGAATTTCTGAGATAAGTTTTCTTTGGTAAGCATGGCAAATTTGTCAGTAGCAACGTCTTTGATCAATCTCAAATTTTGATTTTGCCAATTCAGTAATGTTTTATTATTTTTCCCCATAGGAAATGTTGGGTTACCCATCCATGTTAGATGGATTTACCTGATGTGAGTTTATATCTGTGTCTTACTGTATTCCAAGTTTTGTATGTATCTATGAATAGAGGATGTTCATGCATATCTTGAGGGATATCTTTTAGCTGAGTGTGGAGCAGGAAATTAAGGGATAGACCTCCAGTTAGTACTTGATCTAGTTCTGTTGAGGTATACACATTTCTATTGTATATCCAGTCACCCGCAAAGTGTAAAAGTGATGTCTCATTGTATTCACGTATGTTTGGGAAGTTAACCCACCTAACTCTTTTTGTTTGTTTGTTGCAACTTAAACAGCCCTATCCTAGATCTTTTTTGTTTCCAAATGAAGATGTGAAGTATTTTGAGTAGTCTTTTATAATCTGAGGGTTTTATACTGTATGGTAACATCTGCAGTTGATATAATAGTTTGGGGAAAACAATCATTTTTATTAAATGAATTCTACCTAGGAAAGTTAAGTTTAACGTTTCCCATTTTTTGAGTTCTTGTTGCATGATATCTATAGTATTATGAATGTTCAGAGAGTATAATTTTGTATGTTTTTTTGGTAGTTTGATATGTTATATGTGATCTTGCTAACGTAAATGGAAAATCAATCCTGTTAGTTGTCCCTCCAATCCCAAATTCCAGTGCTTCTGATTTAGTCAGATTTATGGGAAAGCCTGCAAAAATACTAAAGAGTTGGATGATATCTAAGATTGCTGGCAATTCTGTTTGGGGATGGTGAATAAATAATAAAATGTCATCTGTGAAAGCTGTTATTTTTTGTTTTAAGTATCCCAGAGGGATCCCTTGAAAGATTTTAATAAGAAGGACGTGTTGTATTAAAGGGTCCAATGCTATGTTAAATAGTGAAGGGGAAAGGGGGCAACCTTGTCTGGTTCCCTGCTGAATCTCAAATTTTTCTGAATTATATCCATTAACCATCAGGAAGGCCTGAGGTGAATCATATAGAGCCTTGAACAGATTAAGAATGTGTATCCCAAAGTGTTGAAATTTCAAAAGTCGTCATATATGTGTATGCGAGATCCTATCAAACGCTTTATCTGCATCTAAATTGATTAGTAAACCCTGTCTTCTTTTTTCTAGGTTACTTTGGTGGATTATGGCTATGGCCTTCCTGATCGCTTGTAGAGGATGTCTGTTTTGGAGAAAACCCATCTGATTAGAGGTAAGAATAGAGGGGATAATTCCTTGTAGTCTGTTAGCCATTATTTTTGTCATGATTTTTAGGTCCTGATTAAGTAAAGATATAGCTCTGTATGAAGATGTTGTTGTGGGGTCTTTGCCTTCTTTGTGTAATAAAATTATTCTGGCATCTGTTGCTCTGTCCCATAATGGTCCACCTTGTAAAATGTCATTATACAAAGTCGTTAATAATGGGGTTGTTTCTGTAAGTAATAATTTGTAAAATTCTACTCCTAAGCCGTCTGGACCTGGGGATTTGCCGTTTTTAAATTTAGTAATGGACATTGAAACTTCTAATTCTGTTATAGGTGCATCTAAAATTTCCTGATCTTGGACTGTCAATTTGTTCAAATGGGCATCCTGAAGGAATTTAAGGCCATTCTGTTATTGCTACTTTGATGTTTTACATTGCAGCAATAAAACTCCAGAAGCAGCTTCTTGTTGAATAAAAGGTATATTGTATTGGCAAAAATCACTGAAAACAAGAATATAATTTTGCCTCTAGCAAAAAGTTTTGTTGTGTCTGTCAAAAATGATTTTGGTAGTGGAATACAGAAAACATCTATAGAAAATAGTTGTTTGCAACTGCCTTGAGTTGCCAAATTCTAGTAACTTAACTGCAAGCCAAGTTTTTGAAGAAAAAGCTCAGGACATTACACAGATTAAGCTATACTAAACAGTTAATATCCAAACTGTAAGAACTATCCAAAATAAGTGCTAGCTTTATTATACACAGGGGAAAGGCATATAATATTATAATCAGGAATTGAATACACATAAAATGCATTCTGAACAATTATAATGTTTGGTGTTTTAATAAACCACGCTTAAAATCCCAAGTGTGGTTTACTGGCAAGAGTGCTTGAATTGGAGAGAAAAAAAGTGGAGGGTGCTATGTGTACCACATGAAGCACAGCATCCTAAAATAAGCCCCCCCATAATAATTGGGGATGCGATATGTTAACTTCTTATGCCTTATGGTGTGTCAGGGCTTTCTCATTCCATTTGTGCCAGGAGTAATACTGCAAGCCCTCTTATCATGCATTATTAAATCTGCAACAAGGAACAAATTGACCTATGCCATTAATCTTTGACACACATCCCATATGCTTGATGAGTGATTCCACTCAGCCATCTTCCCCTTTTATAGTGATGGTTGATGCACTTTGAGTATGATGTAGAGAGTAACAATTTGCAGTTGATCTTCATTTTTTATTTGTGGTTTTTGGGTTAGTTACTGTAGGTTTTAGTTCATCAGATGAACTATGCAGATCACTTGTGAAGGTCAAATACCATCCACCACAGTACTGTACTTTATAACAAATATATCCTGGAGAAAAGGGTGCTTGCATAAACACCTAAAAGGGAAAATGTACTCCTCTATGTGACATAAGCTCATTCATAAGCTCATTCAGCTGGATGTATGTAGAAAAGGTTAATAAATACTATCTGAACTTTCAAAAATATATATAAATGTATTTTTTAACACAAAAATACCGGAAAACCATGATTAATTACATAGTTACATAGTTAAATTGGGTTGAAAAAAGACAAAGTCCATCAAGTTTAACCCCTCTAAATGAAAACCCAGCATCCATACACACACCCCTCCCTACTTTTAATTAAATTCTATATACCCATACCTATACTAACTATAGAGCTTAGTATCACAATAGACTTTGATATTATGTGTGTCCAAAAAATCATCCAAGCCATTCTTAAATGCATTAACTGAATCAGCCATCACAACATCAGCCGGCAGTGCATTTCACAGCCTCACTGTCCTGACTGTGAAGAACCACCTTCGTTATTTCAAATAAAATTTATTTTCTTCTAGTCTAAAGGGATGGCCTCTGGTATGGTGATCCACTTTATGGGTAAAAAGGTCCCCTGCTATTTGTCTATAATGTCCTCTAATTTACTTTGCCTTCCGGATTGCTGTTTCACAACATTTACTATAGTGTTTATATTCATTAAATGCAAATTGAGAACAGTAATGATTTAATTTCATTTTAAGTGATAACCATTTCTGTTCTGTGTTTTTGGTGAAAACATAATGCCCCAATCTGAAGGACAGCCTTCAAGGCACTAAAATGAGCTTTTCTGAAATTCATGGATTTTGTTGCCCCAGTGTACTGTATATTTGTTTTTTGCACCAGACATTAAATGATATCGCATTATGGTGACTTTTACCCAGGGGTTCAATTAATTGCACATTTTCTATACTTTCTGGGTCATTAGAGATCACTAGATCCAGAATAGTATTTTTTCTGGTAGGCTTCTCAACCACTTGTGCCATAAAATTGTCATGCAACAAGTTTATAAACTTGTTCCCATTAATTAACCTGGAAGTACTGTTTCTCCAGTCAATATCTGGATAATAAAATACTCCGTTATCATTACTTTCCTTCAAACTAGCAACCTTTTCTATTTGCATCAGGAGCTTAGCCTCCTCCTCTATAGCATACTCCCACAATTAATTTGCAGGACCCTTTACAATCAGTGAAGAGCTCCCCCCTTAAGACTTCCATCCCCTCGTTTTCTAACATCACCTCCTTTATATTAGCTTTTAGATTCTGACTAACAAACAGACATCCCCTTCCTCCTTTTCTATTGCCTGCTGATAATAACTGCCCAGTCATGCGACTCATTCAGCCATGTTTCAGCCACACAAATCATATGGTATTTTCCCTCCAGCACCAGCACCTCCAGCTCTCCCATTTTACCAGTCAGGCTCCTTGCATTTGCAAACATACATTTAATACTGGTACCATATTGAACATATAAGATTGCTTCATCTGCTGCAGAGATTTTTGTTCTGTGACAGTGCAGTTTCCAAACCGTAGCATGTTGTAGCTGCAGAACACACTCTCGATGGTGCCTCAATAGAATGTTGTGAGAATCAATGGGGGAAGACTGGCTTTCTTTAGCTTCAATAGAAAGTGGAGGTGTTGCTGAGCTTTCTTTGTGATAGAGTTTGTGTTTAGGGTCCAGGAGAGTTCATCTGCAATATGTACTCCTCGGAACTTCACACTGTTGAATATCTCAACTGGGGAGCCATCGATGAACAGTGGTAGGTGAGCAGCAGAGTTCTTTCTAAATTCCACAACCATTTCTTTGGTCTTTACTACATTTAGAGTTAGGTTGTTGTTCTGGCACCAGTCTGCTAAATGTCTTACTTCTTCTCTGTATGCAGACTCATCATTTTTCCTAACAAGAACTACTACTGTTGTATCATCTGCGAACTGATGATGTGATTTGCACTGTACTGAGCAGTGCAATCATGTGTCAGTAGGGTAAATAGAAGAGGGCTAAGCACACATCATTGCGGTGAGCCTATGCTCAGTTTTAGAACCCCAGAGGTGTGATCCCCTATCCTTAACTCTCTATCCTTAACAGTACCCCCAAACTAATCTCCTCCCCCAATTTCCCTGCATTTGCCCACTTCCTCTTCTAACCTGTCTTCCATAGAATCCTTTACTGAACCCCCCCCACAACTATCTTAAAATCTTATCCAATCTTCTAGCCATCTTCTCCCCCAAAACAGCTGCACCATCATCATTGAGGTGCAGCCCATCCATAGCAAAGAGCCTGTAGCCGATTGAGAAAAAAAACCCAAAAACCAAAAACCCTCCTCCCTACACCAATCTCTCAGCCACGCATTAATCTCCCTATGCTCCTGTTGTATTCTTAATTTTGCTCATGGCACAAGTAATATCTCTGAGAAAATTACTTTGGAAGTCCTCGTCCTCAACTTTACACCTAGTTTTTTTTAAATCATTCTTAAGGACTTCATCACCTCCTCTAACTTTGTCATTGTGTACTAAGACTGCCGGGTCTTCCCCAGCCCCTCCCAATAACCTGTCCACTTGTTTCACCAAATGCCAAACCCTAGCGCCCTTACCTTGTTCTATTATGAAGTGATTTATTCTTTATGTTTCCATAGAGGGACTTTAAGTCCCAGATTTCAACACTTCAACATGAAAGCAAGGGGTTGCATTATGTGTGAGGCACAAATGTGTGGAGAACTGGTGCCTGTGAACAGAGATAGGTTACCATGGTTTCCTTTCAATCTGTGAAATAGGTATGTTTGTGTAGATAAAAAATATGATTGCATTTCTTTCTAAAATGTCATATTTTGTTTATGCACCTTTTCTACAAAAGGCCAAATGAATGAGCTCATATGGAAAAGAGTGGTATATATATATTTTTTAACAGCAGTGTTATGGGAAGGTATAATAGGAAGTCCCCTGGCCCTGCTATGTTTTTGTTACAAAAAACAAAAGTTTTTTTTATTTCTGGAGATCAACAGAATTTACATGAAAATTGAAGCTTTTACATGTTATGGGGCAAATTTACTAAAGGGCGAAGTGGTTAACGATAGTGAAAATTTGTCAACATGGCGTCATTTCGTTACTTCACCAATTTACTGATGGGTGCTGGCGTAAATTTGCTAGCAAAGTGGACCTACTCTAGCACTACTTCGCACCCCTACGCCAGACGAAGTTGCGCTATGGCGAAGGGACGTAACTACGCTAATTCACTAACTTGCAGATTTTACTGAACGTTACCTCTTGCGCCAGACTTGCCTTCGCCCACCTCAGACCAGGCGAAGTGCAATAGTAGATAGGGCTTGATTCAAAAAAAAGTTGACATTTTTTCTAAGTCTTTTACTTTTTTAAGGGTGGTAGGCTGAAAAAGATCGTACATTTTTTTGAGGGTACCCTCCTTCCCCCCTACATTTCCTAACATATGGCACCTAAACTATACAGTGGACACATGTATAGTGCAAAATAACAACTCTACTGTATTTTATTTCATGAAGCTTTCCCAGGCTTGAATAATGTAATGTATTTGCTGCTACATATACGTCCATTGTACATTAACTTGGCGCCATATGCAAATTAGGCATCGCTAGCGTAACTTCGCTTTCCTTGACAAATTAACAGTAGCGCAACTTCGCTACCTTTCGCCTCCCCGAGCGCAACTTCGGATTTTTGTGAATTAGCGGCGCCCTGGCAAAACTTCGCCTGGCAAAAAGCAGCGAAGCCAATGCTGGCGCAACTTCGAAGGTAAGGAAATTTGCCCCTTAGTCTTGTGAGGTAGATATTGGATAACCAGTGACAAGCAAAAGGGTTGCATACTGATAATTTGATTATCTACCTCCTTTGTTTGAAACATACAGACAGACAAAAGGATACATTGCAAATTTAATTTCAATTGATGTTATGGACTTAATTTCTGTTTTTATACAGATCTGATACTAATCAGAAAAATATATTGTCATTCAAAAGATGTTGCTGCATCTTTTTGTGCTTGGCATGTGTTTATATTGAAGAAAATACTGAAAGGTTCAAAGTCAATGCATTTAACTTATGATCTATGCCAGAGCCAGGCTGGCTAGATGCCCTAGGCAACCTGGCCCATCACGGCACTGACTGGAACCATGCTGAAGTAATAAGTTTTATCTTTGCATTCCAGACTTAGTATAAAAATGTTATGAAACTCATGTGATGTAGCTGGTTGCCTAGATGCCAAAATGGCATGTGTTTATACTTGTATATAATAAAATATCTAAAAATATCTTTCAATTATCTTCAATTATACAAAAAAATGTAAAAAAGACAATAGAGGTACCTTAAATGGTGTGTTGTGCTTTCAGTTCACTTAGTATGATGTACATATTGATATTCACAGACAATGTGCAATTGGCTTTCATTAATTATGATTTGTGATTTGGAGTTTGGTTTTTTATTCAGCAGCTCTGCAGTTTGCATTTTTCAGCAATGTCTTTTCTCTGGTCCAAGTTACCCTAGCAACCATGCACTGATTTGAATAAGAGACTATAATATGAATACATATAGGCCAGAATAGAAAGGTGTAATAAAAAATTGCAACAACAATACATTTGCCACCTTACAGACCATTTGATTTTAGATGTGCTCACTGACCCACATTTCAAAGCTGTATAGTTAATAAAAAGGCAAATCAGAAAAAAAACTACTACTAATAAATGAAGACCAGTTCGATGACATAAATAGTTGATTGAAAGGTCAAGCAGCTCTTTAGGGACTCTTACTGATGAGCGTTTGAAGCTGCGCTCCCCAGCATTCCGTTTTTATGTGTTCAGCCGCAGGGGAGTGCAGGAGTAGGCGCATTCAGTTTTTTTTCAATTGGGCTGTACTCACACAGGCGCATGTAGGCGCTGAACGCATGTTGAGACGCAACATGCTGCATTTTTCCTGCATTTGGCGCCTACATGCGCCTGTGTGAGTACGGCCCCATTGAAAAAAACTGAACGCGTCTACTCCTGCGGCTAAACGCAGGGGAGTGCAGCTTCAAACGCTCGTCTGTAAGAGCCCTAATGGTTAATGTAGACAAATGTAATCGATGATTTAGAAAAAGCTCTGAGTTTTGTGTCTAAAAAGTAGTTTATATTTTTAACTAACACAAGTTTGAAACTAACATAACATTTGTGTTTGTCATTTTGCATTGTTTTTTTAATGCACTACACATGACATTTACCTTGTGTGTTTTTCAGGGAATGCAGGATATGGATGCTGACCCCACTGTTAAATCCAGAAAACCAGGCAGAGATGCAGTACAACCTTGCACACAGAAAAACATGCTGTGTTATTGAATGGACATTTGGCGTCCTGAAGTCCAGATTCCAGTGCCTGGACAAGTCTGGAGGGTGCAACGTGATAATAGTGTGTTGCATCCTGCACAACATTGAAGTGAAACATCAAATGCCAATGGAGGTTGCAGATGATCTAATGCCAGAATTTCCACGCCAAACAGCCACAGAGGGTGATTCTACAGAGGCTGGAAGGTGAGTTAGAGCACAACTAATTGCCTCAGTCTATACTAGTAAGTACCTAGTATTCATTAACTACACTTCAAACAGTGTATAAATGTACACTGTTTTTTTGTTTTTTTTAGGAGATTAAAGTCTCATTTGTTCCATAATAAATGAATGTTTATTTCAGGTAAGTATAGGTTATTTTCCTACAAATGTTATTAGATTGTAAGTAAAACATGTGCCAGTTAAATTACATGCATGGCAAACCGTCTGGAAAGTAGGTAATAATATACTATTGAGGTAAAGTTTCACTCAAATGACAAAGACCTGATCAATGATTTTTTATATTACTAAGTAGCATGTGGTGTTTTTTACCTTAACAAAAATACATTTACTAATCAAATAATGAAAACAATCCAAAGATTACATATTGACATGACAAATTTTATTTAGTTAGTCAAAAAATACATCACAAAGCAGTACTAGTTTTTCCACTCGTACATCAAGGCCTGCCATTAACTTCAGAGACAACCCTTTTACAAACATGTGTTATTTTTTTTCTAGCTAATGGCAGCTTCCACCATGTCATATAAAGTAATGTGAATCAGCCAGCCTTCTATGGGGTATATTTAAAAAAAATGTCTGTCACATTGGCAAGTCTGGTACACTGAAATTCGGACACTCAATTTCTAAGGCATTTTTGAAACAGTGACTGAAAATGTCAAATAAATAGTTTGCTGTGCCTTTGCATCTAGCTGGCACCAATACATAAATGAAGGATTATGATAAATTGTGCCGCTCAATTTCTATGGCATTTTTAAAACAGTGACTGAAATTGTTAAATAAGGAATTTGCTGTGCCTTTGCACCTAGCTGACACCAATACATAAATGAAGGATTATGATAAATTGTGCCACTCAATTTCTATGGCATTTTTTAAACAGTGGCTGAAAATGTCAAATAAGGAGTTTGCTGTACCTTTGCACCTAGCTGGCACCAATACATAAATGAAGGATTATGTTAAATTGTGCCACTCAATTTCTATGGCATTTTTTAAACAGTGATTGAAAATGTCAAATAAGGAGTTTGCTGTGCCTTTGCACCTAGCTGGCACCAATACATAACAGGTTATTTTTTTTGGCCCCTTGAAGCCTTGCCCCTAACTGGATGCCCACCCCTTTTAGAAGTAGCTGAACCTCCAGGAGTTATGCTGTTTGAGGAGGTGGTTTTGAGCCATAATGAGTGGATTCTGTTCTTTAAGAAGATGATTTTGATGTAGGATCAGATCAAGGTGTTGCCTTTTCAAGTGCAATGACGCATCTGCTGTCTGCTGTAAATTGTCATTTAGTGACATGAAGTTCTGCTGTATTAGAATCAATGCTTGTTTCATTTGTATATGGCTTTTTCTGTTTTCAGCAGTACTTGAGGAGGGAGTTGCAGTCAGCTGTTTAACTGATTGATGAAATGGATCGGCCTCATAGTGGATTGTTTCCTCCTGCTCTTGAGGCTGCATCTCTTGGGTTTCCCATGGCTCAGCTACTTCTCTTGGAATGGCTTCCAGGGTTTTGTGCGGCTCAGCTAGTTCTGTTGGAATGGCTTCCAGACTGAATGTGAGATCATCATATACAATTGTGAAAAGAAATAAAATTGTTAGCACTGCAGAAAGCTAATAAGGGTTATATGCAGCATGCAACATGCACAGCTTTGTCTTTCTGCACATTAATTATGCTTTGCTTGTTTTTTTCCAGAAAATGATGAGAAGTCTCCATTTAACCTTATAAATGCTGTTTTGTACCATCACCATTTCATTTATGCTGAATAAAGTACTTACTTGGTAGTGTTTGCTGGGATTCTTCCTCTTCCACATAAGTTTCTTGACTCTGCTACTGGTTTGAGTCTTGTGTGTTATCTGGTCCTAAGTGAACAACAATACAAGTTATATTTTAGGCATGAGCATGTACTGTAGCACACATTAGGAGCAGGGTAAATTGTGACAATGACATTAGTAGGGCATTTAAAGAAACATGTTTATTAAAATAGCTGAAAGTAGTAGTTCAACATTTGATCCAAACGGTTGCAAAAACTTTTAAAGATTAATAATAAGTAGGGATGTAGCGAACCGCCGAGTATGTGTTCGCGAACGCCGTTCGCGAACACCGGCAAAAAATGCGAACAGTTCGCGAACAGTTCGCGAACTTCGAACATCCGAAAATCGTTCGATTCGAACGATCGAAGGATTTTTAATCGTTCGATCGAACGATTTTCGTTCGAATCGAACGAAAATCGTTCGATTTTAGTGACCGAATGGTCGAATGGTCGAACGATTTTGACGCGAACGCCTATTGGCGAACGTCGCGCGACGTTCGCGAACTTGTGGCGGACGCGAACAGCCGATGTTCGCGCGAACAAGTTCGCCGCAGAACAGTTCGCTACATCCCTAATAATAAGTCCATTGATGTGTGTTTGGCTTTAAGTGGCACATTTCTGTAAATAGGAGACATTAAAGAGGTAAGATCCAATTAATTAGCAAATATTGCTTTTACCTGTTGCATCGGTGTCAAAACTGCCTTCCATGCCACTTATGGTGTCTGGACCGAGCATTTTTGAAATTTTCTCTTCATAGTCTCTTAAATCCAGTTCAGTAGTACCCCTCATATACTTTTTATGTTCTACAATTTATTTTTTCACTTGTCTAGAAAAACATCATAAATTGGTGGTTAAATTTACACATGTATCAGAGCTTTTAGGAGATGCATGAATGGGTTTTTTTCAACATGCCAACATTTGTGACTATACTGAGCCATTTGTATATAATGAAGGGATAAGGAGTACTTTGAAAATGGCATTCAGGTGGTTACTATGTCAAGAGCAATTACATTTTCTTTTAAAACTTTTTTATTAGATAACATTACAGTATTTACTTTCGTCATAGCTAATTTTCATACATTTTTACTTTCAGAAAATGGATACTCTCCTACGCAGAGGAGGACATTGTCACCATATTCAATTACCCTGACGGTCAAGAAAAACTCTTGTTTCCATCATGTCTCACAGTTATACAGCATAAATCGAAACATTTTAGCATTGGAAATTGCATATTAACAAAAATTAAACCAATAAACTTAAACAACCGTTTCCGTGTTTAATATGAAGTTACAATATTGCCCCTTATTGCAGTGTTTATAACCACGCAAAGTTCCATCCTGCAGATGTCAACTCTATCTAACCTCACCAGTTGCTACACATATTCAATTATAGGAATTTAAACCATAAAGTTCTCATCCAATATCTTTATTGTAACCTGGTATATGTTATCGAAGGCGTCCAGATTTTGGTGTAAACATTATATTTATCTATAGAAATACTCAACAGTCTCTCATTTACCATAATCCAGTTCATTTTGAGTCTGAACATAATTATAGGAATTGAACATTTTTTCCAGGAGGTAGCAATAGTCTGTTTCGCTGCCCTAAAGATAAATTGTATAAGTTTGCAATGATATTTGTTCGGGACTGGAATAGTCGTATTAAGTAGTACCATCATAGGATCTTTTCGAAGTCTGATTCCCAAAATTGAATCAATTCATGTAAATATTCTGGAACAAAACCTGAACGCCTGTCTACATTGCTAACAAATATGTAGCATAGAGCCGTCCATGCTGCAGTTACGAAAGCAGAGTGGGCTGGAAGAAGGATAAAATTTATGCAATTTCATGGGAACCATATACCATCCAGATATTACCTTATACAATGTTTCTTGAGCCAAAATATTTATTGAAATCTTAGCTGTATTTGTCCAAGTTTGTTGCCATGTAGATTCACCTACTATAGTGCCCAATTCTCTGTCCCATTGCTTAGAGTAAGATGGAAGGGAAGAAATCGTGGAATTCAAAATTTCTTTATACAGGATGGATATTATTCCTCCACTACAAGGGAATTTAACACACATTTGTTCCCAGGCAGAAGAGGTCAAAGTATTAGTACATCCTGTAATCACTATATTAAGAAAATGTTGTAATTGGATATACCGAAAACATTCTGATGTCGAGGGACTATTTTGCTCAACCATTAGACCATTTCTTAAGGCCTTGCAAGCCAAGAAAATGAGCGACATACATCATATTGTGGGATTTCCACCAACAAAAGTCCCTGTCCTGTAGCCCTGGTTTAAAAATAGGATTACCAAATACAGGCATAGTTGAAGCAGTAGGCCTTTCCTGCTTAGGAATCCATGGCAACACAGCAGGATTTATTGGTTTCGAACATGCTACTTAAATTTGAGCCCATAGGGGGAGATTGGGTAAAAGTGGATTATCGGCATAATTTGCGTGGCCTGGTAATAGTAAAGTAGGTTGGGAACATTCAGACCGCCTTTATTTCTGGGTAGTATTACCATTTTCTGGGATAGTCTTGCTTTTTTACCCCCCCAAATAAATTTCATAAATTTTGATTGCATTTTATTTAAGTGAGTCCTTGCTATTTCTATCGGTAAGACTCGGAAAAAATACAATATTTAAGGTAACAGAACCATCTTAATTGCATTTATCCTACCAAGCCAGGATATATGCAGTTTTGACCACGCCCTAAGCGATTTCTCGATTTCCGCCCATAGCTGAGGATAGTTGGCTTGGTATAGACCTTCAAGAGTAGGAGTTATTTCTACCCCCAGATAATGTAAGCGGTTATCTCTCCATTGCAAGTCAAAATTAAGTTGAATAAATTTTTTCTGAGATTGGGAAATGTTTAGAGATAAGGCTTCAGATTTCGTAGGGTTTATCTTCAGCCCAGATATGAGCCCAAATTGAGAAAGGTTATTAAACAAGTGTGGTAAAGATGTAAGCGGGTTTTGTTACCGTTAACAATATATCATCAAAAAATAACATTTGTTTATGAATCTGTTGACCTATTGTTATCCCATTTATATTTGGGTCTTGTTTGATCAATATTGCTAAAGGTTCAATCGCTAGAATAAATAACAATGGCGAGAGGGGGCACCCCTGTCTCGTCCCTCTATGTAAGGTAATTGTCTCAGAGGCAAAACGACCCCATTTTAGAAAAGCTTCTGGGGTATTATATAAAGCTTGGATAGATGAGAGAAATTTATCTCCAAAGTTCCATTTTTTTAACACATAATATAGATATTCCCAGGTGACAGATTCAAATGCTTTTTGAATATCTAAAGCCAACACCAATGCTGAAGTTTTTGAGGAATTAAGAGTATTTATTAACTGTAGCAGACGCCTTATATTTTCTCCGCCATCTCTGTTGGGGACAAACCCTACTTGATCAGGGTGAATGAGGGTTGCTAAAAATAAATTCAAATGAGTGGCCAATATTTTTCCTAAAATTTTAACATCATTATTTAAGATTGAAATAGGACGGTAATTACCACAGTCTAATAAATCTTTATTGGGTTTGGGTATTAATGCAATTTGTGCCAAGATAGATTCTGAGTGCATTTTACCTCCATGCATCAAATTATTGAACATATTTTTAAGGTGTGGTGACAATTGCAAAGCAAACTTCTTATAATACATTATTGAAAAGCCATCTGGGCCAGGTGTTTTAGAATTTGGAAGTAATTTAATTGCTAATGAAGTTTCCTCTATCGAGATATCATTATCCATTATCTGCTTTTGTTCAGGAGTTAGGGTAGGCAAACTCACTTTAGCAAAGATGTTGTCTGCTTGGGTTACATTAAATTTTGGAGTAAAAATCTGTAAATTCTCGCAAGATCTTCTATGGATTGCCTGTAATGGAGCCGGTTTTGGTCCGAATTTTATGTAAAGGGGGATTGGGGGTCATTACTGAGTGTAGCGTTCAGGGGTGTCTGATTTGTTTCGCTTGCTATATCGCCTATTGATTTGCCATTGATGCACGTTTTCTACATCTTGTGTATATTGCAGATCTAGCTCCCTTTTAACATCTAGTATAGTAGTTTGGATTTTAGGAGAAAACTTAGCTTTATTCTGCTTTTCTAGAATTAACAGTTTGTTTTGTAATTGTTGTATTTTTTCATGTTTCAGTTTCTTACAGGCCATTGTTCTACTAATAATTTCCCCTCTTAGAACAGTTTTGTGTGCTTCCCATAATGTGATTGGAGAAGCTACCGTGCCCTGATTTATAGCAAAATATTGTTGAATACTGCCCTCAATGTGCGATCTTGTCTGTGGTGTCGTCAATATGGCATTATTTAGCCTCCATCGAAATTGCGTAGATTTACATATCAACTAACTCAATTCTACCAGTACTAAAGAATGGTCAGACCATGTAGTCGGCACGATCGAGCCGTACCTTTATTCGATAACAGCATTTGTGACAGTGATACAGGAATACATCTTATGTGGATTAGAAAAGAAAGTATAATCTTAAATTGTAGGCCATCTTTCCCTCCAGGCATCTGTCACCAATAGTGTTTGTAATATACCCAATATTTTTTTAGCTTGCTCTGTATCTATAACTGGGTGTGATGGATTTTTATAAGTTTTATCCAATGCGGCATGAAAGCAGATATTGGAGTCCCCTCCTAGTATCAAATGACCTTTATGATGTATTTGTATTATCTCTCTTAGCTTGTCAAAAAAGCCGTCTTGCCCCAAATTCGGAGCATAGTAGTTAAGCAATGTATCCTGTATTTTTCCAACAAGTAACATATATCTACCATTAGGATCCCTGTTAACGGTATGAAGTTTAAATTGCAAGCCTTTACTAAAACATATTACTACGCCATTCTTTTTTTCAGGACCCGCTGCCGAATAATACATTGGAAAATAGGACGATAAAAAGGAGGGTATGGAATCTAGGGAGAAGTGCGTTTCTTGTAGAAATAAAATATCTGCGTGAATAGAGCGATAGTATTTAAAACCCTTTGACTGCTTCTGCGGTGAGTTGAAACCTTGAACGTTATGCGTAATAATTGTTAAGTTAGACATGATAGCAGAGTGATATATCTCATCAAATTTTGTACACTGAAAGGAGCAAAGCTATACTGTGTACGGAAACGGATTGAATAAAAAAAAAAAACTCAGCATTGTAACTAAGAACATAATTAAACAATTAAATAACCTAAACATAAGATTTAAAACAAAATGTGTGTCACACGTCACAAATATGTGACGTCTGGTAGTTTAATCCTGTTGTGAGTGGGATAACAGGCTAGTCTTCGGAGCCTTTCATATTTTCAAAATTATCATACATAACACTGAGTTATCATTTGCAAATTAGAATTACTCAAACCATTGTAATCAGTAAAGAACCTGTAAAATAAGTATGGTTAATACAAACATTTTGAGTTCCTCTGTTAATGTTACCAGTGTATGGAATCGCTTCATATCGGTAAAGTTACCATACATAACACATAATTAGCATTGATAATTCAATAATATACCAACCATTGTAAACATTGAGGAACCTGTAAAACAAATGTGATGAATATAAATGTCTTAGGTTCTTCTGTTAACATGACCACTAGGTAGAGTTGCTTTTTTTCAATCTCCGTCACGAAGTGGCTCAGTATTAGTGGGATGTTGTTTAAGCTGTAGTTGATGCAGCAGTTCAGTTGCTTCTTCCAAATCTGCAGTAGAATATTGTTTTCCATGGTGCAGGAAATGAAGGCGAAAAGGAAAGGCCCACCTATATTTTATATTATGTTGCTTCAATATTGCCGTAACAGGTTTAAACGAACGCCTTTTAGCAATGGTAGCTGGAGCTATATCTGCAAACAGTTGTATTGGATGGCCTTCATATTCCAAATGTGTAGACTGTCGTGCTGCCTGCATTATTGTTTCTTTTGTGGTATAATAGTGAAGCTTCAAGATCACATCCCTAGGTTTGCCTTCCTGGGGTGGCCGTCCCAAAGCTCTATGAATTCTGTCAATTTCTAGCTTAGAAGATGAAAGATGGGGAGCAAGCATGGTAAAAAATTCAGTAATGTCAGATTCCAAATTTTTATAAAGAGCAATTACATTTTCTAATGAGATAATGACATTCATGTGGCAAGCACATTTTTTACATGGAAAAGCTAAATGTATGTAATCATATAGTGAAAACTTAGGTAGTTAATATTTATTCTGGAAGTTCCTGTGGCATATGTACTATAGGAACTACATTTAAAACACTTGCAAAATTACTTAGGTTACTATGGCACATGTACTATAGCAACTTAATTTGAAACACTTGCAAAATTATATATTCAGGTGGTTACTTTATAAAGAGCAATTAAATGTTCCAATGAGATAAAGCCATTCAAGTGGCAAGCACATTTTTTACATGGAAAAGCAAAATGTATGTAAGCATATAGTGAAAGCTTAGGTAGTTAATATTTATTCTGGAAGTTCCTATGGCACATGTACTATAGGAACTACATTTAAAACACTTGCAAAACTACTTAGGTTACTATGGCACATGTGCTATAGAAACTACATTTGGAACACTTGCAAAATTATACTGGCACATGTACTATAACAACTACATTTAAAACACTTACAAAACTATACTTAGCTTTCTATGCCACATGTACAATAGCAACTATATTTGAAATACTTACAAAAGCATGGTTTGGTTTGCTAAACTAAATGTACCATAGCAACTAAATTCTGCTTTTCAGGAGATGGAATAGGATTAGGGATAAACATTTATACAAATATGTTATGGTACATTATAAAGTCCTTTACAATAATTGAAACCAAACAAAATATACAGGAGCAATGTTACAACAAAATAACCCTTTCAAATATTAAAAAAAATATATGTAAAACGCAAACCTTTTAATATCAGCCAAACACTTGCTGGTTCTATTTTGGCACCTCACAGCATTGGCTGCACATACAATTTCTGTCCATAGGACAGTTTTTCAAGCCATGGAGGTCAGCTGGCAGTTCTTGCCAAACAGTTTGACCCAGTATCTCACTACATGATGTACTAATGCAGTGTTTTCTGCCCTATGGGCCTTTTCAGGAAAACATTCAGCAAGGGGTACTACTGGAGGAGGAGGAGATACTGCTGAACTTGGACCCTCATCAGGGTCAGAAGTCTCCTGAACAGTACCAGAACAACTGGTTAAGGTTACATTACTAGTTAAAGAAGAAGATCTTGTCAACCGTGCAGCAGGACCAGCAGCAAGTGTGTGTCCTCCTCTTGCTTCCTTGGACATCTTTGGAGAAATTTACTAACAGGCAGAAGTCTTCCAGCAAGTTCAGCAGAATCCCAAAATGTCAACTCTCCAGCTACTCCTTATATACCCTTTATACCCTTTAAAAAGATTTCATTGGTCGCTAGTGCCACTACGCAAGCAAATTTTCACACCAAACAAAACGCTAGCGTAACTACGTTACTGTTTTTACACCAAAAACAACGCAACGGTCATACGTAAGCAATTTTCGCCAGTTGAAGTGTGGCGATGTGAGCGAAGCCGTCGCTGGCGCAATTTCGTAGGTAAGTAAATTTGCCCTTTAGAGAAGAGTACCTGAAACAGCATGAAAGGGCATCCACAAATACAAACAATACTCTGCCTGTCTAAACAAGGCATAGAAAATGGCCTCACATAGGAGGGTCTCCAGTGGTGTGGTTTGGGAGGAGGCACAATAATTACCCAGTTTATAGTTTCCCTTGTACACTATAAACTTGTATCTAAATCCTAATTACAATAGATTATTGATTTATAATAAAAACATTTTAATTCTATCCTATAAATGATATCTCAGCCATATCTAGTTATCTTTTTCAAGGAAAAAATATAGTAAAAACTGAGCTTTTTTTTTTTTTTTTTAAAAAGGGTTTGAAGGCTCGCCGACGTACGTTTCGCTTACGCTTTATCAAGGCCTTGATAAAGCGTAAGCGAAACGTACGTCGGCGAGCCTTCAAACCCTTTTTTTTAAAAAAAAAAAAAAAAAAAAGCTCATCATTGAAATCTTACCTTTTTAAACCCTAATTGAATCTCGGATCCAGAGAAATTTAATGGAATTGTAGCGCTATTAGCGCAGCATTCATTCCTTTTATTCTCTTTTATCTCTAAGGCACTGAGGATTTGTTGGTTTTATAGCAAAGTTAGCTCTCTTTACCAGACAGTTAAACGTAGTAACGAAACCACAGTCCTCAGTGTTCTGCCTTCCTCCCACGTGTGGTGTCCCAGGGCTTAGAACAACGCAGCTAGTTTCTTCGGGACAACTCCACCTCTATACTATTTTCTCATTTCTAACTTTTATTCATGAATTGCTGACGCTTTATTTTTAATTGGTTGATACCATTAACTCACTTTAAAATTATAACTGCAGCACTAGCACCTTATTTAATTCATATAAGAACCATGAACTTTTAGATTATTCAATTGTGTGTAGATACATTTTGTTGAAGGTCACAGCACCTAATTTATAGCACTTAAGCACTTTAATCATAATTATTTGTATTAACACAATCGATTGAAATACCATTAATTGTATGTTGGTGCTAAATTGATTGAGAACTAAGCATATGTTTATAATAGCACTAAGCACTTATATAATTAATCTCAATTAATTTTAGTAAGGTAGTGTGGGGTTTTACTGCTTTCTCTTGTTTTTTGTATCCCCATTCTGGTTTATATACCTCTACACAGCCTGAAATTGGGTAATACAAGTGAGTGAACATTAATTACAAGTGAACTATATTTTTGTTTGTGATTCCTGGAAATGTGTCATTAGAGGTGAAATCACTTCCTTTAAAAGTGCTTACTTAAAAAAGGTGAATAAGGATTTTTTTTCATTAAGCAAAAATTATGAAAAAATGTATCTTAATTTTAAAACTTTTCCAACATCCCATAATGCTAACAAGCTTAAAGGGGTTATGGAAATTTTTAAGAAATGGAGGGATTTGAGAGATCAATTTTTAATACCTCCTTTTCAAATGCTAGATTTCATAATCTTAGTAATAAGTCTAATAGGTTTTTGGCTAACTCAGGGATACTTACATGATTAAAGACAGCAGGAATAGAGTTATTAACTTTCCTAAGGCCATATTGAATATTTTTAAAGATTATTTTCAAAGCATTTACTCCCATCCTTTGTATGATAAAGATAAAAGCTTAGAATTTTTGTATAAAATATATTTACCTCAAACCTCTCAGGATAAATTATAAATCTTGAATTCCCCAATAACTCCAGAGGAAGTGATGAAAACTATCAAAAGTTTTTAAAAAATTAAAGCTAGTGGTCAGGATGGCCTTCCCACTTCTTTTTATAAATCTATTTCCACTAAAATATCCCCTTTCCTCACTGATATTTTCAAGGAAATTTATTTACACTGTAAAACTTTATAATCCAGTATAACTTCAAATATTAAGATTATTCCTAAAGAAGGGAAAGATCCCTTGTTAACTTCTTCTTACCGCCCAATCTCTTTAATTAATCAGGATATCAAGATCTTTACCAAGATTTTGGCTGATAGATTGGCTGATATTCTTTCAGATATTATCTCACCTTTTCAAAATGGGTTTATTAGAAAAAGGTTGTGAATAAAAAATATTAGGGCAATTCTAAATGCCATTTTTTATTCTAAAAAACATAAAATTCCATGCTCTTTAGTAAGCTTAGATGCTGAGAAAGCATTTGATAATGTTAATTGGAATTATCTTTTTGATTGTTGTAATTTCTTTGGTTTTAATGGAGCGTTTATTTATTTTTTAGAGCAAATTTATTCTTCTCCCAAAGCCAGGATAATAGTGTCTGGAGAACAATCTGATCCATTTACCTTGTGTAGAGGAACAATATAGGGTTGCCCTTTGTCCCCCTTGCTCTTTAATTTAACAATTGGCCCTTTGATTAGATTTTTACATCATTCAGACTTATTTCAGGGTATACAAGTTAATGGTAGATATATTACGATTTTAGCTTTTGCAGATGATCTACTTTTGGCAGTTCAAGATACTCAAAACTCAATTAGGAAGATTCAATTTTTTCAATTCCTATAGTTCTTACTCTGGATGTGTAATTAACTGTAATAAAACACGATTACTTAATATTAATAATAACATTCCAAAAAAAAACTTTTTGAAGTTTACACCAATCCCTCTTTTGAATCCTATTTGGAAGGGGTGATCATATTTCCAGATTACCTCTCATCATTTATTATCTTCTATTAAGAATTTTAATAAACTTATTAGATGTGAAGGTTGGCAAGTTCAGCATTTTAGATTGATCCATTTAAGCTACAAGTTATCTTACTATTAAGTCAAAGAGTGTTTCTCTATTTTATTATGTGTGGGAATGTCCTTTCATTTCTGAGTTATGGAATGAGCTTGAAAATTTCCTAAATGAAAAATTGAATATTGACCTTAAATTGTCTCCTGAATTTGCACTGCTTGATTTTCGGGTAATATCTTCTGCTGTTCGTATTCCAAAGACAAAATTTTGGAATGATTATAAGAATTTTGTTTGATCTGGCCATTGCTACTACCCGTAGGGAGAGGAAGGCAGGCAGAGGCAGTGGTAGACTGGTTGACCCAGGCTACCTCATCTGCAGCAGGCACCAGTGAGTGACAGGAGGTGGTATAATCTGCCAGGTCAGTGCTGGCTGACACCCCATCCTCCTTATTGTTTCATCCTGAGGTGGACTTGGGCCCAGACACTCAGGATATTTTTGATGATCAGGCAGGAATGGTGGGTACATTCATGTCTGATGAGGATGTCATGGCACAGCCCAAATCAGTAGGGGATATTAGGCAGGGTCCCCTAATGGCAGGGCAGCATACTGCTGGTGTGGGGTCAGACACCAGCATGCTGGATGTGGATGACATATATGATGCAGGGTCTGGGGGAGGGGGATGACAGGGACAGACCCTGGGAGCCAGCTCAGGAGGATAACAGCAGCAGTTCAGGGGGGGGAACTGTTTGTTGTTGATGAGGATGATGATGAGTCAGCCCCACAGAGGCAGAAAACACCAACAACTCCAGGCAACAGGGCAGCACTGCCCCTGGGTCCAGAGCCTCTGGGCATAAGGGTGGAGACCATCCCCAGTGTGATGTTTATATGGACATAGTCACATGACCTGATAACTGAACTCAACAAAACTTAGTCATTGCCTGTCAGGAACTGTCATCCCTGTCCAACTGGCCAATCTCAGTGAGAGGCTCCCCCTGAGGGTGGGGAAAGACAATGCGGAAGTGAAATCTCCCTGAGAGAGGAAGTGGGTGGGGTTGTTTTCACAGAGAGACTCAGGGGCAAGGGTAGCTTTGGTCCCGCGCTGCACAGAGACTCATAAAAGTGTGACAGTGAGAACTGTTGGTTATTCTGGTCAGTGTCAGTACACACATCATCCCAGTGTGAGAGCAGAATAAGAGCAAAGTGCGGCATTTCCTCTGGCCTTCATCTCCATATCACCCTCAGGAATTTGTGCTACCAGCAACCTATGTGACTGTGTCCACACATTGCACTGCCCCTTGCTTGGCACATCTTGAGGAAAGACTGTGGAACTATACTGTGCTTTGTGGAACTGTACTGTGCAGCCTGTACATGTGCTGGATTATGCCAGTGTGAAATGGCTTGAACCCCCCAGTAAACGCTGGTTAGAACTACACCTCATGTTCACCATAATCTCCAGCTACACAGGGAATCTATTGCTGCATCACAGTGAGTGGTTCAAACAGCTTAAACTAATGACCACACAGGGAGACTGACGTGTGGATTTAAATTGTTGTTGCCACTATTCTGTCATATACATGTTGGGATGTGTTATTCATATCACTGTTATCAAGTCATCAATAGTTACATTCAGTTCACATATTTCTATCACTCTGTTTAATAAAGCATGTTGAGAGTTACCTGCTGACGAGTCTCTTAAGGGTAACTTCACACTGGTGGCAAGCGGTGGGAAAAGATCCTCCAGAAGATCGCCCCAGAGTAAACCAGGTAGAAATGGAACGTGAACTTACTGAACTGCGCTCTCCAATCCTACAAAGCTTATGTCGTAGCCGAGAAATTGTTCCTGAAGGACTCACAAAGAGCCAGATGGCTGCACTGATAGCACAACACACCAGGAATCAACCAGATGTGGCAAATTTATTGTTAGAGCGTGAAAGAGAGTCTCTATTTTCAGTCAACCACAGTCCAACCTCAACAGGGATCAAACCCACAACTGGTCAACAATGAAGATCTTGACTCAGAAGCCGCAGCTCAAGGTATTGCTCCCAACCCATTTGAGGAAGATCTTACCATGATCCATTATCATTCACGGCTGGCTGCTTTGGGTGCTGATCTCACTGTTGCTGAGCGCCTGAAACTACTGGAACTAACCATCCAAGAGGGCCATATGGCCTCGGCACCAAACTTTTCATCTAACCAAAGGGATCCACATAAGGGGATCAGTTATGCAAATCGCAAGCCAGTAGTAAAACTTACCCATGCTGCTTTTCCCTCTTTTGATGATTGCAGAGAAAACATTGATGGGTATTTGAAAACTTTTGAAATTATTTGTGAGGACTATGCTGTTCCCAAAGCTGAGTGGACCAAGATATTGTAGACAAAAGAGCAAAAAAGGACCGCAAACTGCTCACCGCTCTCCCCTCAGGCCAGGTGCTCAGTCATACAGTGTCCCCACTGTACACACAACAAAACTCGAAAGGCAGACGGCACTTCTGAAAATGGGGTTTATTGGAGTTCCTGCTGGAAAGACCTAACGCGTTTCGGGAGTTATCCCTTAGTCATAGGTCATAGATGGGTATTTGAAAACTTTTGAAATTATTTGTGAGGACTATGCTGTTCCCAAAGCTGAGTGGACCAAGATATTGGCTGGCACACTTGCAGGGAAGGCCAATGATCCTTATTGGGAAATTCCATACCCACAACGTGCCAACTATGAGGAGGTGAAGAAAGTGTTGCTGAACATCTATGCCAGAGACTTGGCCAGTCCTTCCGAAACTTAAGCAAAGTAGGGGGAGACACCTACTGGGACTTCGGGAACAAGCTGAGGACAGCCTTTGACCAATGGGTTACCACCAGCCAAGTTCAAACTCTTGAGGAGCTACGTCAACTATGCCTACTTAAACAGTTTTTAGAAAAGTGTGCCCCAGATGTTAGGGGATGGGTGTGGGATCGCTCCCACAAAACCCTAGAAGGCTGCAAAACTGGGCAATAAATGCTTAGAGGGACAAGCCCAGGCTCGGCGCCTGCAAGTTAACCCTATGCCTTCAGCAGGTCTACTCCATGGCAGAGATAGAGCAAACAGTGGACCACACCTCCCCTCGACTGCTACTAGTAATTGTTTTCGCTGTGGATCCAACTCACACCTGCAAATACAGTGCCCACATCCTCCTAAAGTTCCTGGTGTGCCAACACCTCGACCAGTGGCTGCTCTTGCACAAGATGCCTCCAAAGCTCAGCAGCAAGCAGTACAGACTGTTCGGGAGTACACCCAAAGTGCATCAGAGCCTCACTTCACTAACACCTCAAACCCTAATGAATACGTGATACTGGGGTCCACTGGAAGGATAAGCAATCACGTTCTAACCACATTATCCCAGTGACAATCAATGGCAAACCTGCTGAAGGCTTCTCGGACTCTGGGGCTTATATCACCTTGGTGGAGCCATATATCCTCTTACCTACAGACATTGTTCCTGGACGTACAACCTGTAGGCACTAAGAGGGAGATGTTGGTAATGGGCCCACCCTGCATCTTGTGGGAGTCATGAACCAACTGCCAGCCACAGTACTGGTGGAAAACAATGTAGGTGACATCCATTGCAGCATTACACAGACCAATCCACAAGTTGGAGCAATTGATGTTTCTACAGGGATGACTCTCTAACTCACCTGGACAGGTAACCACTGACAACATAGGGACTGACTTATGCACCCCTTCTAATGACTCAACATGCACCAATTTGAGGGATGCCCAAGAAGCTGACTCCACTCTAGCAGCCCTAAGGGAAAGAGTTAACAAGCAGAATGGACAGCAGGGTGACAAAGTAGTTTATGAGCAGGTACTCTATTATAGGGTCATTGAGGCTCCGCCCATAGGCCATGGGCAGGTTCTAAACAACTAATTCTCCCACAGGCATACCGCTTGGAACTGTTACGCCTGGCCCACAAAACTCCCTTAGCAGGACACCAGGGAGTGAAATGTACCAGACACCGACTAACTAAAAACTTTTATTGGCCTGGCATTTCTCAAGAAGTAACCAAATTCTGCCGCAGTTGTGAAGGATGCCAAAGAGTAGGGAAAGCTGGGGACTTGCGGAGGCAGTCATTACAACCTCTGCCCATTATAGATGAACCCTTCCAAAGAGTTGCAGTTGACTTGGTTGGTCCACTGTCCAAGCCTAGCCGCACAGTCAAACAAAATATCCTAACAGTTGTAGATTATGTAACTCGCCACCCAGATGGCACTCCGTCGCATTGATGCTATCTCTGTCGCAGATGCCCTGCTCCACATATTCTCCAGGGTGGGATTCCCTAGTGAAATCCTATCAGATCAAAGCCCACAGTTCATGTCTCAAATCCTGCAGTGCCTTTGACAGCGATGTGGAGTCAAAGCCATCCACTCCTCACCATATCATCCCCAAACCAATGGGTTATGCGAGAGGTTCAATGGGACCCTCAAGAATATGCTGAAGACGTTGTGGAGTCAGGTGAAAAGGACTGGGAGCACTATGTACCCCATCTGCTTCTACGGGCTTCTCCCCCTTTGAATTATTGTATGGGCGGAGGGTACTTGTTCCATTAGATCTGCTTAAAGAACACTGGGAGGGGGGACCCAAACACTCTGCTACCCCCATTGTACCTTATGTACTAAAATTCCGTGAGAAACTAGAGCAAATGGCATGTATAGCCCACCAACACCTCTCCATAGCTCAGCAAAAGCAGAAGACAAACATGCCTGGGAACGTTACTTCCTGGTGGGGGATCAAGTCCTACTCCTCCTCCTCCCAACTCGAGAAGATAAGCTACAGGCTGCCTGGGAGGGTCCCTATATAGTGACTTAGCGCCTACATGACACAACTTATGTAGTGACACCTCCAGACAACCCACAGCAATACGAGAGGGTACACATTAATATGATGAAGCCATATTATAGCCGGAAGTGCATAGTGTCTGCGGTTTGCAGTCTGCCAACTGATGAGGCAGATGAAGGTTCCATTCCTGACCTTCTACCTGACCCAAAGAAACAGCCAGGGTTTCAGCAAGTCACCCTGGGGAAACAACTCACTTCCTCTCAACAAGAACAGCTACGACACCTCCTACAGTGCTATAAGAGCAGCTTTTCATCCTTACCAGGTCATACAACACTGACTGAACATCAGGTACATACAGACAAGCACCCTCCCATTCACTGTAAATCATATCGAATCACAGAGTAAATGAGAGTGGAGATGCGGAAGGAATTAGATGAAATGTTGCCCCTTGGTGTCATTGTCCCATCACATAGTGCTTGGGCTGCCCCTATAGTCCTAGTACCAAAGAAGGATGGGAGTACCAGATTTTGTGTTGACTACAGAAAGCTCAATGCCATTACCACAACAGATGCCTACCCTATGCCACGAATAGATGAACTTCTAGACCGACTGGGTGGGGCTCAATATTTAACCACTTTGGATCTGAGTAGAGGCTATTGGCAAATAGCATTAGCCAGTGATGCACAGACCAAGTCCGCTTTTATTAGCCTGTTCGGACTATACCAATTTATAGTTATGCCATTTGGTATGACAAATTCCCTGCCACTTTTCAGTGCCTGGTAAACCACCTTCTGGAGGGCTGTCAAGACTTTGCCCAAGCATACCTTGATGATATTGCAATATAAAGCAAAACTTGGGGAGAGCATCTTTCAGACCTCAAACAGGTGCTGGACAGTATACGCTCTGCCGGCCTTACCTTACGGCCGGACAAATGTCAGTTAGGCATGGCAGAAGTGCACTATTTAGGCCACCATGTGGGTGAGGGGCGACTGAGACCAGATCCTGCTAAAGTTGAGGTTGTAACCCACTGGCCTACTCCCCGCACCCAGAAACAGGTTCAGGCTTTCTTAGGGACTGCTAATTATGATCGCAAATTTATCCCTAACTCTATTGTCAAACCCCTCACAGATCTGACCAGTCGGAAAAGGGCAAGGACCATACACTGGACATCTGAATGTGAAACTGCAATGAAGACACTGAAGTCAGTTCTCTCCAGTTCCCCGGTCCTTGCTGCTCCAGACTTTACTAAAAGATTTCTAGTTCAAACTGATGCTTCCACATATGGAATTGGAGCCGTTCTTTCTCAAGTCAATGATAAAGGGGAAGAGCACCCTGTTATATTCCTCAGTAGAAAGCTGTCACCCCGGGAAGTAGCCTACGATACAGTGGAAAAAGAATGCCTGGCCATTGTGTGGGCTTTGAAAAAATTGCAGCTATACTTGTATGGCCGTGACTTCACTGGTATTAGTGATCATAATCCCCTGAGTTGGCTCCATCGAGTTTGTGGGGACAATGGCAAACTAATAAGGTGGAGCTAAACCCTACAGCAATACTCATTTACAATCCAACACCACAGCGGCAAAGAGCACAGCAACACTGACGGTCTGTCTCGTCAGAAAGATATGGAGTGACCCTCAACGTTGCCAAATGCCCCTCAGCTCCACCCAACTGTGGGGCAGCTGGTGGCATTTAACTGGAGGGGGGGAGCCATGTGATGTTTATATGGACAGAGTCACATCACCTGATAACTGAACTCAACAAAACTTAGTCATTGCCTGTCAGGAACTGTCATCCCTGTCCAACTGGCCAATCCCAGTGAGAGGCTGCCCCTGATGGTGAGGAAAGACAATGCAGAACTGACATCTCCCTGAGAGAGGAAGTGGGTAGAGTTATTTTCACAGAGAGGCTCAGGGAGACTCAGAGGCATGGATGGCTTCAGTCCCGTGCTGCACAGAGACTCATAAAAGTGTGACAGTGAGAACTGTTGGTTATTCAGAATAACTGTTGGTTATTCTGTGCCCACACATTGCACTGCCCTGTGCTTGGCACATCTTGAGGAAAGACTGTGGAACTATACTGTGCTTTGTGGAACTGTACTGTGCAGCCTGTACATGTGCTGGATTATGTCAGTGTGAAACGGCTTGAAACCCCCTGTGATCGCTGGTTAGAACTATACCTCATGTTCATCATTATCACCAGCTACACGGGACTGAAGGGAATCTATTGCTGCATCACTGTGAGTGGTTCAAACAGCTTCAACTAATAACCACCCAGAGAGACTGATGTGTGGATTTAAATTGTTGTTGCCACTATTCTGTCATATACATGTTGGGATGTGTTATTCATACCACTGTTATCAAGTCATCAATAGTTACATTCAGTTCACATATTTCTACCACTCTGTTCAATAAAGCATGTTGAGAGTTTTTGAGGAAAACTATACCCCCAAAATGAACACTTAAGCAACAGATAGTTCATATCATATTAAGTGGCATATTAAAGAATCTTACCAAACTGGAATATATATTTAAGTAAATATTGCCCTTTTAAATCTCTTGCCTTGATCCACCATTTCGTGATGGTCTGTGTGCTGCCTCAGAGATCACCTGACCAGAAATACTTCAACTCTAACTGTAACAGGAAGAAGTGTGGAAGCAAAAGACACAACTCTGTCTGTTAATTGGCTCATGTGACCTAACATGTATGGTTTGTTGGTATGTTTGTGAGTACAGTGAATCTTACAATCCCAGGGGGCGGCCCTTATTTTTTAAAATGGCAATTTTCTATTTATGATTACCCAATGGCACATACTACAAGAAAAGTATACTATTATGAAAATGGTTTATTAACATGAAGCAGGATTTTACATATGAGCTGTTTTATGCAATATCTTTTTATAGAGACCTACATTGTTTGGTGGGTATAGTTTTCCTTTAAGGGTTACTTCACACCCAGCCCTCCACAGCAGGCAAGGCGATGGCCCGCACTTCAGCAGTGTGGGCATTTTTCACCTGCCAGACTGAGGACCAGTCGGTAGCAGGGTGCCAGCTCTGACGGCAGAAAGTTCTGACAGGGTCACATATGGCAATGATGGCTTTAAGTTCCCATATGAAACATCAAACATCATCACAGGATGATGTGGGAGCAGCACCAAAGTGCCAGGACACCGGGGGCAGTGGAGCTTCTGGTCCACCTCCTCGCATTCCTCAGGGAAGAGGTGCTAGCTCCCCATCCCCTGTAACAAGGGAAGAGGATTCTGTGGCTCACAATTGGAGGTAGACACTGTGTAGCTCTGCCTCTTCTGCAGCCCCCTCTGCCTCCTCCTCCTTACTGCCATCATCAGTGCAGCCGCTGTCCCGCCAGGTTTCCCTCCCCCAGTTCCTCGGCCGCAAGGCACCTTTCTCCGCCAGACACCCCAAAGTGCAGAGGCTCAATGCCTGCCTGGCAAAGCTTCTGGCAGTGCAGCTGCTGCCCTATCAGCTATTTGAAGCAGCCCCCTTCCGACAGCTGATGGCTTGGGCTGCCCCTAGCTGGCAGATACCCAGCCTCCATTATTTTGCGAGGAAGGCCATCCCTGCCCTCCACCAGCAGGTAATGGAGAATGTGTCCCTGTCGCCATCTGTGGCAGGGTGCACTGCACCATGGACACATGGACCAGCAGGCATGGGCAGGGGAGGTACATCTCATATACTGGCCTGGGTCACCCTCATGAATGAGGGTGCAAGCAGGGGTGCTCCCCTCAGGCTAGAGGTGCCTCCCAGTGGGGTACAGGGCAAACCCAACATGGCCACTTCCTCCTCCTCCACTATGAATAAGCCACCCACTATGAATGAGCCACCACTGAAGCATCACTGCAGTTATGCTTCAGTGCAGCACAAGCACTGTCAGACTGTGCTGCAACTCCTCTGTCTGGGGGAGAGGAGTCATACTGCACCTGAGCTCATGGCCGCCTTTCAGACTCAGGTGCAGTGGTGGTTTACTCCCCGCCAGTTCCAAGCAGGTAATATTTTTGCCACAATGGTCACAACCTGCAGGACCCCATCTGCCTAGGCCAACTGACCCATGTGCCTTGATTCGCACATGTACTCAACCTTGTGGTGCAGTGCTTCCTGAAGAGCTACCAAGGGTTGGGTGACTTGTTGGAGAAGGCATGTAGGGTATGCGGCCACTTCTGCACCCCACTGGCTGATCTGTGATCTGCCAACACGCTGGAATTCCACCCTGCACATGATGGAGCTCCTTGTAGAGCAGCACTGGACAGTCAGCAATTACCTGCTGGAGCACAGTGCAAGGGGTACTCAGGGGGCAGGTTTTGGGTTCTTCAATGCAGAGCAGTGGCAGCAGATGAGGCAGCTCTGCTGAGTACTTGCACCCTTTGAGCAGGCCACACGCTTTGTTAGCAGGGACAGTGTGTATGTGAGTGATGTTATATCCCTGGTTTTCCACCTCAAGCCCATGTTGGACAGCCTGCTAGAGGAGGGCAACGTGCCTGAGGAAGAGGAGAAGAGCAGGCCACGTAGGCAGGCAGAAGGGACTGGGAGGCAGGAGGAGGAGGAAGTTTTGCCCAGTGAGGAGGATGAAGGAGGAAGACTGGGTGCCTGCTCAGCATGGGCACAGCCACCCAACCACCCCAGCTATTGTCCACAGCTGGGAGGGCACAGAGCAGGTGGAGGAGGTAGATGACCTACTGTATATGGAGGACAGTGAAGAAGAGGTTTGCTTGGGGCACCTCTTCTACATGTCTACCCATATGCAGACTTGCCTCCGAAGTGATCACCGGATCTGTACCATAAAAGACCAGGATGATTACTGGGTGGCCACTTTGCTTGACCAACGGTACAAGGGAAAGGTGGGGGAGTTCCATGTACCCAGCCAGAGAGGAGGGTGGGTCAATTGAGGAGGGCTCTGTGCTCAAAACTGGTGGATGCCTTTCCCCAGGCTGACACTTCTCAGGCCTCCACTACGCCACACATCCAGCAAAGACAGGGGCCTAGCAGCAGCAAAGGCGGAGATCTCATGGGTGTGTGGAAGAGCTTTATCAAGCCTCATCAAACAGTAGCAGGCCCAGTCAGCACCCAAAGTCACCACCAACAGCGGCTGTAGCATATGGGGTCAGTTAGTGTGCAGGATGCCATGTGCACTGATGACCCCATGCATTTTTGGGTGTCGAGGCTCAACCAGTGGCCAGAACTGGCACAGTACACTCTGGAGGTGCCACAGGTGGGGTGGTCACTAAAAAGCAGACATGGCTATCCACTGGCAACGTGGATATGCTGACATTTATAAAAATGAATGAGGCATGGATAAGCAGGGATATCCAAGTGTCCATTGCAGACATCAGAGACTAGCCTCCTCCTCTCTTCACAGATGTACCCTCCTCTCTCCATTGCTGCCTATACTCTCGTCTCATAGACTCCTCCTTCTCCATAGTTTTGCCTATTCCCCACCTGGCTGATATGTCTGCTTATGCTGCAGCCTGCTACCACTATTTCTACTGCTGTATTGTCAGCAATTCTTTTGTGGTGGGGACCTATCAATGCTCCTACTGCTGTACTGCTGCATTCTCTGCGATTTTCTTTTCTGGTGGGGGCGTATTAAGGCTAATAATAATGTTGCTTCTAATACTGCCGCACAGTTGGTTAATTTCTTCTGGTTGAGGCCTACCATGGCTCTAAATATGTTGCTTCTAATACTGCCGTGTAGTTGGTTAATTTATTCTGGTTGAGGCCTACCATGGCTTATAAAAATGTTCCTTCTAATATTGCCCAGTAGTTGACTATTTTTTTCTGGTTGAGGCCTACCATGGCTTCTAAAAATGTTGCTTCTAACACTGCTGGGTAGTTGGTTAATTTCTTCTGGTTGAGGACTACCATGGCTTCTAAAAATGTTGCTTCTAATACTGCTGCATAGTTGGCTAATGTCTTCTGTTTGAGGCCTACCTCATTTAATTCCTCTGATTCTAATAAAGTTGATTCTAATACTGCTGCTGCTGTTCCTACTACTGTTGCATCAGTTGGCAAATATCTTCTTTTTGAGGACTACCTCATTTAATTCTTCGCATTCTAATAATGTTGATCCCAATACTGCTGCATGCTGCATGGTAGGCGGCAAATGTAGTCACATTTTTAAGTAAGATGTCTGAAAGTACACAAATAAGGTCTCTGAAACAACTGCTGCCAAAAGTCCTGCTGCCTCAGTCATCATACAAATAAATTAACAATCTCTTCAAACTCTACAACTAATGCCAGTGTTGTGTTGTATTATACTTGTATTGAAGGTTTGCATTATGTGAAAGGTGCAACCAAAAAAAATATGATGGATTTTAGGGACACTCAATTCAATAGCAGATTCGTCAAATTAGGTGCCAGCTTGTCTAATTTCTGTTTTTTTCTAATTTTCTGGTTGGGGTCTGTCAAAGCTCCTGCAAATAGCATTGCTTCCAATACTGCTGCATTTTCTGGTTAATTTCTTCTGGTTGGGGTCTGCCTACCTCTTTTAATTCTAATAATGTTGATGCTACTACTAGTGATGGGCGAATTAATTTGCCATTTCACAGGAAATTTGCAAATTTTTCCGGCGAAGCAAAATGGGACAAATTCGCCCAACACTAGCTACTACTGGCATCAGGTTGTCAATCTAAGTGAAGTGGGTTTCAAATCAATGCAATTCCACAATTTCCCACTATTACTGTCATGTCTCCAGCATAATCTTCTACAATGCTAACATATTCTACAATTCATTTGCTCGGAGCTCCCTCCTATGGACACTTTCTGTAAGTGAACACAGTTGCTTATTCTTCAACCCATAGTGCTTGCAGCAGTATTTTGAACTGATTAGGCTACCGTACTGCCACCATGTGACCTAATGCAATGCCTTGTGGGAGCCAGGACTTCATTTTACACCATCCATGCTTCTGAAAAGACACAGATTGCATCTCCCTTATGATAGAATAAGCTAAATAGTTGCACCAAGCACCTTTACAACTGCCAGCACCCCCCAGAGACATTGCTGCATAGACATTTCATGCCAGCTAGCATTTTGATGTTGCATGTATATGCATATATGTTCATTTGCATGTTTGATTTGCAAGCTTACTTATTATATTTTCTGTTATTGTATTACAGTTTCACCTCTTATTCCACTTGCCTATCCAGTAAAATCTACAGACTCCAAACTTAGTCTCTTTATTGGATTGTGGGAAGGTTTAGCTGCATGTTAAACTACACACTGCCCCAGGGTAATACGTAGCGAGGACAGAACAATTACCATATGGTGTTTGTTTAACTTTTTATAAATCAGGTATAGGTGTGCTTAAGGGTGGGTACTCACAAGCGTTTAGCTTATAGACACGCTTATCTGCAGAATCACGCTGTGGTCCTCAGATGTTGTGTTGTGCTGGTAGGGAAGTATAGAGCAGAAATATAGTATAAGACCCTTTATTTATTTTTAAAAACAGATAAGCAATTGCACTCACGTTTGTGTAGCTTAAAAACAGGCACATTGAATCCCTTCCTTTGTCTATGTTGTATCCAACTGATCCGCAGTTGGGCTCCGACCAGCATTACCTCCACGATCAGTGTAATAGTTCTGGGACGTTTAGGGATGACATCAACTGCTGCTTGCCTACGCATTTCGTCGCATGTCCGACTTCATCAGAGGCTTCCATTAAAGGCCTCGTTGTCATGGAGACGCATAGCGTCTGTGTATTCAAATTTACTCTCTGATCAGAGTTTGTATGTCTCCATGGCAACCCTGCGCAAATACATTTCTCTACTTTCTCTATCACTTCGGTTCCCCAGGGTATTTCTGTTTATAAATCACTGCTCAAACGCCTATCTTACAAATCAAAATAATGGTGAATTCATCACTAGACCTAGATATATTTGTAGTTATTTACATAAGAAATCATATTTAATTTGTTTTTACTGATTTTTATTATTTAATTTCTTATTACTTGCTTAAATGTATTCTTTACTATAATCGTTATGTATATATGGGAGTATAAAAAGGTCTCAAATCAAAATATATTTTAGTTTTGAATATTTCACACCTTAACCATACAATTAATTGATACTAGTTGAAGTTATCAATTCACCATGTACAAAATATTTTAATATATAAAAAACCTTAAACTACGATTGGTACACATAACATAGATAAAAGTATAAAATTACACCACATAACATATAATATTATAATTTGAGAATTTTTGTTTCAGAAAGCTTACTAACTCCACTATTTGTGGAACATGTTATTTTTTGAACTGTATTAATTAGCACTAATCAATGGGGCCTATAGGAAGGCTCGTAAATTGAAATCTATATTTAGACCCTTTGGTTCAAAATAATAATAAAATCCATTTGCTTTCCCATTTTAGCGTTTCTTTTGTTATACCATCTCCTCTCCATCTTTTATTAATTATCTCTATGCCCCAGAATGTTAGACCTTTAGGATTCTTGTCATGATGTGTTTTAAAGTGCTTAGAGACACTGTGGGATTCTATACCCTTCTCTATATTTCGAATGTGTTTCTAATGCAGTCTTATAACTTGCTGTTGGTTTTTCCAATGTATTGTAGGCCGCACGGACACTGCAAACAGTATATTACATTTTCTGTGCAGCATTTTATACAATCGGATATCTGAAATTCCTGTTTTGTTTCAGTTGAAATAATCTTTTTCTTCTTTTCTCCATATTTACATGCCTTACAAAATACACAGGGGTAGAAATCTGCCCAGCTTTCAACATTCTGTTTGTTTTTGGATCTACTTGTCTCCACATAATTTTTTGTGGGTAGTTGTTTGAGATTGTTGGCTTTTTTGAATACGACTGAGGGTCGTGGTGGAATTACACTCCCCAAATTTTCATCGCATTTTAACACTCCCCAGTGTTTGCTAATGATTTTTTTAATTTCATTAGCTAGAGGGTTATATTGTAGAGAATACAATAGTATCTTTCGATCCTAAATTTTTTCTTTCCTTTCAATTTTTTGGACTTTTTCATATGATTGCTTTATTGTTCCCTCATTATATTCTCTCTCTCTAAAGCGTCCACTCACAAGATTAAGTTGGTTAGAGAGGACCCCCTCTTCTGTGCAAGTTTTTTTATACAACACATTTGTCCAAATGGAATATTATGTATCCATTGAGGATGGTGATTGCTAGTTGGTATGACGCAGTTGTTAGTTGGTATGACGTAGTCCACTTAAAAATAAATAAATAAAGTGTTTTATACTATATTTCTGCGCTATACTTCCCTACCAGCACAACATAGCATCTGAGGACTGCAGTGTGATTCTGCAGATAAGCATGTCTATAAGCTAAACGCTTGTGAATATCCACCCTTAAGCACACCTAAGGTGATTTATAAAAAGTGATACTTAATAACTGTGTACAATGATTTACATAAAAACATGTGAAAATACATTTCTTAGAAAACTGGTAAAAGTCCATGTGGTTGAAACACTCCTTGTGCAACCAGGGCCACCATCAGAAATCGCAGGGCCCCATACGATAACATTTCCTGGGCCCCTGGGCTGAGCCCACCGCAAGCCCCACCTACAAGTCTTCCCTCCCCACCCCACAGGTCCACCCCCACCACACAGTAAAAAAAACAAAACATTGGTGGTTAGGGTTCCCACATGTTAATAAAAAAAAAAATATTGGTTATCAGGGCCCCCATAACAAAACATTTGTGGTCAGTGCCCGCATAAAAAAACATTTGTGGTCAGGGGCCCCCCCATTAAAAAAACATTTGTGGTCAGTGCCCCCCATAAAAAAACATACCCGATACTTTCTCATATCTTTCCTTACCAGAAAAATATCAGACCAGCTACTGACTACTTCCTTGACTACTTCATGTTTGAAAACTGACCAGCAAGTGGCACTATTGGAACACAATTCATTCTTATTAACAGTACATGTATCCTATAATATCTTGGAATTAAAAAATAAATAATGAATGTAAATTGCAAAAGTGCTTAGAATAACAAGGTTTTATCGAATTTTCATGGCGGTTTTGCAAATTTATTTGCCAGCGCCGAATCGCGGGAATTCGCCACAAATTTGCGCCTGGCGAATAAATTCGCCCATCACTAGTCCAAATCATAAAACTACATTTTATGTACATTTGTTGAAAAGGTGCTTTCTAAGAACTATTTCAGGTTTGAAAATGAATTATTCTTAGAGTTACAAAGCTGTGCAATGGGGACTAACATGGCGCACACATATGCCAATGTCTTCATGAACTTCTTTGAGACCACCTATATATTATGAAATATTAAATATAGTGGGTACATCCAAAATTAGATGAGATATGTGGATGATACTTTCTTCATTTGGAAAAACTCTAAAGAAAAATTAAAAGAATGGGGTCCACGGGTCAATAAAA
Organism: Xenopus laevis; assembly: GCF_017654675.1. NCBI lineage: Eukaryota > Metazoa > Chordata > Amphibia > Anura > Pipidae > Xenopus > Xenopus laevis. Next base: position 38,539,584 of record NC_054377.1, read on the forward strand.
TTCACATTGAAATGTCATCCCAATACACTACATTTTCTAGATGTATTCATAACACACTCTGAGGGTAAATTCATCACGACAATATACAAAAACCCACTAAAACAATTTACTTAAAGCTGACAGTTTTCACCCCCCGCTTCACTCAAAGGGTTACCATGCAGCCAATTAACCAGGGTGCGCAGAAGGATGAATTATTTGAAGTGGAATCAACACTAAATTTGTTGACAGGGGTTATAAAAAAAAAATCTGGTAAACACTAAGAAAGAGGTATTTAATACATCTAGACAGTCTACTTTACAAAAAAGAGACAAGAACACTATGGTACAAACTAGAACACCTTGTATTACCACATATGACACTAATGCTAAGGTTGTCCATCAAACGATTTTGAAATATTGGGGAGTATTAAAAACTGATCCCAAACATGGTAAATTATTTTACCAACCTCCGCTCTTTTCATATAAAAGAGGGAGATCTGTGGGCGATTGTATAAAATCAAAACAAAAAGATCAAAAAAAGAAAAAACATTGCATTTAACGGCATTGTAATGTTATTACGCAAGGGGATGTAGTACAACATCCTTTGAAAGGAACAAAACATAAAATCAAAGGTTTCCATACATGTGACAAAACCAACATAATCTACTGCATTAAATGCCCATGTGGGTTGGCCTATATAGGCCAAAGAAGTAGAAACATGAAAGTGAGACTGAACGAACACAAATCGAATTACAAACCCTCAAGGAAGAAAATAGCAAAGAAAAAAAGGGTAAGGAGAAAAAGAAACAACATTGGCCTGACATTTTAATGAACAGGGACATGGGATAGCACAGTTAAGATGGCAGATTTTGGAAAAGGGGTATGGGAGAAATGAAAGAGAAACCAAAGCTGCTACAAAGGGAGTGCTTCTGGATATGACAATTACAAACAAAGTATCCACGGGGACTAAATGAGGAGTTTAATATGAATTGTTACTTATAAAGATATGAATGTAACTCTTTTTTAAGCAATATTAACAATTTGTTTCTTTGTTCCAGATACATTATATCCATTTACTACACACTCTCATTATTTCCTTTATAGATTATTCCATTGAACATCTTACTACCCAGGGACAGCTTGCGGATATGGTAAGTTAGTATTAACTAGATATGGTTATTTTATCATTGTTCACATTATGTTTGTATATTTATCAAAAATTCCTTCCACATGGACTTTTATAATTGAACTTTTTTTTTTTAATCTATTTATGGACTTATTCACAGTTTGAATCACTGTTAAAGGAGTTGTACACAGGGCCACCATCAGGGGGGGACTGGGGGGAGAGTTGTAGGGGGGCCCGGCCACACCGCACTTACTTGATTATCCGGGCCCCCCTGCTTTCTGAGAGCTGCCGACTTCGGGAAGGCAGGGCGGGAGCATAGGGGGAGGTATCTTCTGTCCATTCCTTTCCCTTATTGGTCTTAGAGTTTTTGTCCCGGTTGAGCTTCTCAGGGATTGGATAGCTGAGGTTTGAACTTCCCCTTCAGCTCATCCAATCACCATGCAGCTTTACCGGGACTTGAAATTCTGTGACCAATAAGGGAAGAAAATGTTGTCACTTGTGCTCCCCTCCTCCCTTCTGTAGTTGGCAGCTCACTTACAGCAGGTGGGCCACACTAATGAAGTAAGTGCAACATGGTAGGGCCTAGCCCACTAAACAGCAAAAATAGAAGCAACATATTTAGAGGCCATGTTAGGCCTCAACTACTAAAAAAAATTGCAGACAATGCAGCAGTAGTAACTACAATAGCAGTAGGAGCCTTGATAGGCCCCCACCAGACTTTTGCCAAATAATGAGGCATTAGTAATGTGGTGGACTGGTCAGTTTATTCTGTGTGCTCTCATTTAAAAAGTCTATTTTACTGTTATACTGTGTGTCCTATTATACTGTGTGTCTGCTATATTTCCTTACTCAGCTATTTGCAAAACATATATCAATACTAGCTAGGATGAAACCAAGATAAACCTCTTCACAGAAACAGACTCGGTCTAAAAGGTCACGCCAGCTTGTGGTCATGCCCCTATGCAGCTGTTCCTGGAAGATGACTGCTAAATTAAAACCGCATAAGAACTTTGTACTTTATATTTCGTTGTATTTCCTCCCATTTCAAGATATATATCTACGAAGTTTGATATCTATTTTTATATCTATGAAGTTTGTACTTTTCCATTTGAAGCCACATAGCGAAACCGCAAGCTTAGGAGGGTGTCATAACAACCCCCACCTAGCCTATATAACCTTTTGTACCTTACAATAAAGTGTGAAGAAGCATTTTGTATACTGAACTGTCTGTGTCAGTGTCATTCCTGCTTATCAGCTAGCTGAACTTATTCACCACAATTTGGAAGGGACAGATACTCTCGGGACATATTTCTGTCCATAACAATTGGCGCCCAACGTGGGGCACCAGGTTCTGGCTGACCACTAGCCGATGCCAAGGACAACAGTCGCCCAGTAGAGGAAAAGGACGGAGACTGATCACCTCCGGGACACAGGTAAGACCTATGTTATTAGTTTCTTGCCTGTGTCATACCTGTACCTACTGCTGATGGTGTCTGTTGCCAATATCGACTTCTATCAGCCAGCAAAGACAGGTAAAATCTTGCCTGGTGCCATTTACCTGACCTGTATAAGAGTATCTTGTCGCCTATTAATCTATGGTTGATGTTTATTGTCTATTAACTGCTTACTGGTGGATGAAAATATAGAATAAAAGGATAGGGTAATACTTCGGACAACAGGTGACAACTGGATATACATTGTTTCTGACATTTTGTGGGGGGAGGGACAAACGTGTCCCGACAAACGTGTCGGCCCCCCGGCGTCCTGTGCGTAGGACCAAGCAAAGTGTTAAGCAGTGTCTGCTACGGGGGGGAAGGACAGAAGTGTCCAGGACAAACGTGTCGACCCCGAGAAGCGTGTATATCATACATCTCCCAGACGTGGGAGATAAGTACATTTGCAGCTGATTGACACAAGTGGTCTTTCTTCGGGGCTAGCAAACCCCGACTACCCAAGCGTGGGAGCGTGCAAATTGCTGGAGTAGGATAGCACACCTACTCCGTGACGGGTTGTCCCTTTTATCCCTAGTTGTGATAGTCAGAAGACCCACCAGTATTGAGGTTGTTGTTCCCCTCGTGGACATCATTGAGTATTGTATTGTGTGTCCGATGTCCTGTCCAGAGTGCGTGTTGGCCTGTTTATGTTATGTGTTACTTCGTCTCTGGGTGATTTGGATAAAATAGAAGGGACCCTGGACGGAGAAAAACAGAGATAGTATCGGCAGATATAGTACCAGTAAGGCCGGCCCTGATGTATCCGAAGGCGAGAGCCAGTGGAGGCAGGTATCTATATAAGTATATGGACAGTATCAGTAAGGCCGGCCCTGATGTATCCGAAGGCGAGAGCCAGTGGAGGCAAGTATTGTCCATATACATAGGCACAATACCCTGGGTCCTCCCAACTGATGAACTTTGTGATTAGTCAGTGGGAGGCGGTTTGTCTATAATACGTGTGGAGATAAAAAGTTCCCGATTGACTGAGTTTTGTACCTGTCAAGCCTGTGGCGGTCCCCCACGTATCATACTGTCTCTGTTCATATCTGGCTAAACCCAGTAAGACATCCCACCAGAGTTGAAATTGTGTCAATGTCATGAGCTCAGTTATGTCGTGTTTGTTTTTACTTGTGTGTATCAATTTAATCATTATACAGACTGACCAAGAACCCTGCGCAATATAGTCTGTACTCCTTGTCTATCCACAAAGTGTAATTTTTGTATTAGGTCTGGGGATAGGGTTATACAGCCAGATGGCAAAAATCAAGTATTTGTACCACCTTTCCCATTGCATGGCAAATATACAGCCACCGCCTTATAATGGCGCCTCAGAAAAAGGACAGATAGCCAGAGTATGAGAACTAAAACGTCATTGAGTTTCCCTGGTGGCCATCTTCCCCTTGGTCACTGCCCCAGTCTAGATCTGAAGAGTAATAATGGGACAAAAACATCAGTACAATGAGTGAGGGGGTCCCGGCATGTGAGTTAGTGGCAGGCCGGGTGGGTAAAAAGGTATGTAAGAAAATATGATAGATTGCCAAAAGAATGCAATTTGACCAAGAATGACCCCCGCCTACAGCCGGAAGAATGGCGTCTTCTCTTAACCGAGAAGAGAGGTGTGCTACTTGATAAGGGTTTTGTAGAGACCGCTGAAGTTTAAAGTTGTTAAATGCTTACACAAAGAATAATCGAATCAAATAGAAAAGTTAAAGTGATGTATTAGAAGCTCTAATCCTACAAGAGTTGAGTGGTTGTTACTCATATGGCATAACCACAATCTGGATCTTTTTCACCAACATGAAGGTAAACTTGATGCAGTTTGGATCCATACCCAATTCACTCATTGGTACAGGTTAAATTATTTTCATTATTCTCTAGACAGATGTGAATTTATTATTTCATATTATTGTACTGCATTTGCAGTACAACAAGAGGGGAGTAATATATTGTGGGTTATGTTGTTGTTACTTTTTTTTTTTTTTTTTTCTCTAATTAAATAAGCTTCAGTTCATAAAATGCAGCTTATGTGCTTGTGCCGCTGCTAAAAAAAAAAAAAAAAAAATTTTCTCCCGTAATCTTTGCACTTGTGTATCTTGCATCACAAGTCTGCAAGTGTAAGGAGAATGCAGAAGTGACTTCGATTTATTGTTGATTTTGTCTGATAACCAGTAATTTAACTACCAAATTTGTAGAAAAAAATGATGCTACTAAAATGGGTCTATGTCATTCTCATTTAGGAAAAAAAATATATATAAATATATTTAAAGGTACAAGAGAGAACTTGTTAAATGTTTTTCCTGGTTATGATTAATCAATATTATTTTGTTATAAGAAGGAAACAGTACAGGTTGTATTTGATAGTTTACACAATTAAATTTTCGATTCTGTTACAAATTTGCAAATATCACTGATCTTAAGTGGAGTTGTGTCTTTGTACCATCCCACTTCCAACAACACAATTACTGGCAGCATTTGGTTGGATTTACTCCCAGCTGTCCTGTCAATTCTCCGCAACAATCCTATCAGGTGTTGTGGACTTTCTCCATTTGAATTAACCACAAGAAAACAAACGTCCTTCACTCATATCATAAATGTACAACCACTTCTCATTACTGACAGTTCATACAGTGGTTTCATTAGAGTTCTTTAGCTAGTACATTAGATAAGTCAGTATTAACAGAACACCAGATATTGTCACATTGTCTCTTTGTTTCCAGGTTGGTGATCTGAGCAAAATTCCATCAGTAGCTGTTGAGATTATTCCAATCCATTCCCAATAGAACAGCTATCATTGATCCCACCACTCATAGAAATCAAAGAGAAGAACAAGAAAAGCTGCTAGCAGAAGGGTTAAGTTAGAAAAATAGAGAATAGTGAGAAGAGACAATTCATCTTTCAGTGCTGAAAACAGCAGCGCTGATACAGGCAGTTCTCAGCCCCGCAGCCAAGCTCTACCCCGCCCGTACAGTACAAACTAGAGAAGAGGGGGGGAGAGGCGGGGGCACACACACAGCACCAAATCTTAGAAGGATTTTTCAAGACGTTTCACAACCCCGTACTAATCCACTCAGATTTGGACAGGAACTCTTGTTTATCCATAGTGCTCATAACCCCAATTGGACTGATATGTTAGTTGTAATCAAACATGTGTGTGGTCCAGCGGATTACCAACATCTGCTAGCTAAAATGAAATGGGACATTAACCCTGTTGACCCAGCCCAAGTAGGGGGTCCCGTATTTACACAAGCTTCCTTTCTTATCATTATCCCTTGTCCCCATCCCTGACAGTTACATAGGTAGGGACATCTTTTGTAAACTAGGGTGCAACATATACTGCAAGCAGGATGCAGTGTTTGTGTCTGTCCCACCTCAGTAAGTGTCTGAGATGACTAATGCCCCAGATACAGCAAATCTGTCACTAAAAGAAATGTCTAAGGAGGAACCTACCTCCTGAATTACAATGTGTCCTAGGTGATGTATGGGCTTTCTTACCGACGGATGCCCAAAATCTCACAGCACCCACTGTCCAGGGCGCAAGTAGAGAGGATCCGCCCAGTCATTCAAGGGTTACTTGACAGGGGAGTGTTAATTCACAAGATCAGCCCATCTTGCCAATTAAAAAGCCCAGCAAGAATGAGTGGTGATGTTTCTGTTTGCCGTTTAGGTGATTGCCCTGTTGCACCCCGTGCTCTGTTACCATATTTGGTTGCTGCCTCACATGGTCTCACCCACATTTCAAAAGGGGGGAGGTGGGATGCAGTATCAAGAGTGTGGTTTTCCCTGGGTTCTCATCTATTGCAGCCAAATATGTACACTCAATGTACCCATTTCAGATATTGCAGATAGATTACATATTCTCTTGACAACACTAAAGTTGTAAATGACACAACCTATGAATCCGGTGTGGAATTCTGTGAGCAAATTAAATCCTGGGCACAGAATAGGTTGGCTGATCAGGCTATAAGCATTCAGGACATCAACCAAGATTAGGCGGAATCCGTGGAGAAATACAAGGTCCGCATGATGCAGGTGTTCTATAGTTGGTTCTTGTGATTGTCGACATGTTCTCAGGATGGCCGAAGCATATCCCGTGGCCAATATGACAGCAATCACCACCGCCAAGAAATTACTTACCGAAGTTGTGTGTCGCTACGGTGTCCCGGAAGTCATAGAGAGTGACCAGGGCCCAGCGTTCACTGCTACCGTCACCAAGGAAATTTGCACTGCTCTCGGGGTGACCCTCCATTTCCATACTCCCTACCATCCTCAGAGTAGTGGGAAAGTGGAGCGTATGCATGGCACATTGAAAACCAGAATGTTCAAAATGGCGCAGGATACAGGAATGAAATGGCCGGATAGCCTGCCTATTGCTCTGTTCAGTGTCAGATACACACCAAGGGGGGACCATAAATTGTCCCCCTTCGAGATTCTGTTTGTGTCAGCCCCCAGGTTAGGGTGTTATTTTTCCCAACAATTACAATTACAATCAAATGTATTGACTGACTTTGTATCTCAATTAACCAGTGAACTAACAAGAGTGCATGCTCAGGTTTTCTTCTATTCCAGATCCCTCTCTTGCCACAGGTACTCACAGCCTCAAGCAACGAGATTGGGTCCTAGTCAAGAAGTTTCTGAGAAAGCACTGTTTGGAGCCCAAATTTGATGGCCGCTTCCAAGTTCTCCTTACCACAGCTACTTCAGTGAAGCTAGAAGGAAAACCCACCTGGATCCATGCCTCACACTGCAAGAAAACAGATGCACCTAATGAACCAGATATTGCTCTATATCCTTTACCAACTGCCCCTCCTTCGGGCCGTCCCTCACATTCCGACTACAGTACTCTCCCAATACATTCCTATGACCCCACCCACCCCCACCCCCTCCCTTGCTTAGTTTAAGGACAGTGCTGTTAGTTAAGTTGGAAGGGTTGGTCACTGATTTTGGGCAGGTCTCTCCAGATCACGCTGAAGCATCATACCCACCACTAGGGTGTACCCCCTCTGGAGCAACTTACTAACTTCTATCTAGGTAGGGACAGCAAAATAGACGTTTTTAGGGGGGATTGTGGTGGACTGGTCAGTTTATTCTGTGTGCTCTCATTTAAAAAGTCTATTTTACTGTTATACTGTGTGTCCTATTATACTGTGTGTCTGCTATATTTCCTTACTCAGCTATTTGCAAAACATATATCAATACTAGCTAGGATGAAACCAAGATAAACCTCTTCACAGAAACAGACTCGGTCTAAAAGGTCACGCCAGCTTGTGGTCATGCCCCTATGCAGCTGTTCCTGGAAGATGACTGCTAAATTAAAACCGCATAAGAACTTTGTACTTTATATTTCGTTGTATTTCCTCCCATTTCAAGATATATATCTACGAAGTTTGATATCTATTTTTATATCTATGAAGTTTGTACTTTTCCATTTGAAGCCACATAGCGAAACCGCAAGCTTAGGAGGGTGTCATAACAACCCCCACCTAGCCTATATAACCTTTTGTACCTTACAATAAAGTGTGAAGAAGCATTTTGTATACTGAACTGTCTGTGTCAGTGTCATTCCTGCTTATCAGCTAGCTGAACTTATTCACCACAATTTGGAAGGGACAGATACTCTCGGGACATATTTCTGTCCATAACAATAACAACAGCAGCAGCAGCAACAGTCATGTTATAATCAACTCTGTATTAGAGCCAGAAGAATTAAATGAGGCAGGCCTCAAACAGAAGACTTTTGCCAAATAATGAGGCATTAGTAGCAAACAGCAGCAGCAGCAACAGTCATGTTGTAATCAACTCTATATTAGAGCCAGAAGAATTAAATGAGGCAGGCCTCAAACAGAAGACTTTTGCCAAATAATGAGGCATTAGTAGCAGCAGCAGCAACAGTCATGTTATAACTTATAATCAACTCTGTATTAGAGCCAGAAGAATTAAATGAGGCAGGCCTCAAACAGAAGACTTTTGCCAAATAATGAGGCATTAGTAGCAGCAGCAGCAGCAACAGTCATGTTATAACTTATAATCAACTCTGTATTAGAGCCAGAAGAATTAAATGAGGCAGGCCTCAAACAGAAGACTTTTGCCAAATAATGAGACATTAGTAGCAGCAGCAGCAGCAACAGTCATGCTATAACTTATAATCAACTCTGTATTAGAGCCAGAAGAATTAAATGAGGCAGGCCTCAAACAGAAGACTTTTGCCAAATAATGAGGCATTAGTAGCAACAGCAGCAGCAGCAACAGTCATGTTATTGTAAGGAGCGCGGTCCAGCGCATCCATTCCCGCCGGCGTTCCGTCCAAAATGGCGGCGCCCAGGGCAGGCCACGTGGGAAGTCGGCATTTGGCGCCTCGTCTGGACGCAGCGAATTTGCGCCAGCGGCAAAACGTGCAGTGCCAACACGCAGCGTTAGTGCGTGACGTATGACGTCACTACGCACGTTTTGGCGCCAAAAATCAGTTTAAAAGGACGTTTGAGACCCACTGCCTTTGCCCGTGAATAGGTTCTACTTCATTGTGTTCCTGGGTGCTTCTATTGTGTTTTGGATTCTTGATATCGACCTCTGCCTGTTCCTGTTTACGACTACTTGCTGCCTGAACTGATCTTCTGCCCTTCTGACTACTCTTTCTCTTGACCCCATCTTGTACTGCGAACTGTGTTTGGAAACCTGCACGCTTCATCCTTGGTCCGTTACTTCAAACTGAGCCTTCGGGCCTGACAGTATTCACGGGCCATGGGCCCTTCCAAGGAAGCTCAACCTCTAACCGACTTCGGAAGAGCCTTCCATGGGCTGGCTTCTCGCATGGAGTCTTACCAGGCCCAGCAGACTCATTTTGGCCAAGCCTTGGAGGCCATTTTGGACAAGCTGTCGATAAACCCTCCAGCGTTCGCTGCTGTGGCTGCTCCACCTGCTGTACCATTTTCTGCCTCAAATCCTGAGCCTAAGGTACCTGCTCCACTTCTCTACAGCGGAGACCCCCAGGCTTGTCGGGCTTCATTAATCAGTGCCTGATACAATTTGAACTTCAACCTTCACTGTATGTATCTGAGCGAGCTAAAGTGGGGTTCGTCATTTCCCATCTCCAAGGGAAAGCATTGGAATGGGCATCACCCTTATGGGAGAAGAATTCTCCGCTCATTCAGGACTGTAACTCCTTTCTCCAGTCTTTTCAGACCATCTTTGATGCTCCTGGCCGAGTTACTACTACTACTTCCCGTCTGCTGCAAATTCGCCAAGGGAGTCGTTCTGTCAGTGAATATGCAATTGACTTCCGTACCATAGCGGCCGAAACAAACTGGAACAATGATGCTTATCATGCAGCTTTCTACCAGGTGCTCTCCATTCGTCTCAAAGATGATTTGGTCTCCCGCGATATCCCGGAGCAGTTGCAAGATCGCTCTGGCCATTAAGATCGATACTCGAATGCGGGAACACCAATCTGACAGGGAGAGAAGCAAGAAATTCCAGCCACAGCTGGCTCCATGATTTCAGAGACCGTTGCTTCCTGGTATACCTGCCCCGGTTCCTTCTACCTCCACTGAGGAGCCCATGCAAATTGGCGGAGCCCGCTTATCCAAAGAGGAGAAACTGCGCAGATGCACAGTCGGTTTGTGCCTGTATTGTGGAGGCAAGGCCCATTTCGCCTTTAACTGTCCAGTGAAGCAGGGAAACTTCCGCGCCTAGGTGGGAACTTCCTTGACCACTCTTTCGCCATTCATCACAGCATCCCTATCCACTCCTTGACAACCCCTCTCCGGGTCCTGGCAATTGACGACAGACCACTCTCCACAGTGTTCATCTCTCATGCCACACAAGAACTTTCTGTTACTGTTGGAGCTATGCATGTTGAGAGACTTTCTTTTCTTATTATTAACTGTCCTTCCACACCTATAGTCCTGGGATTGCCTTGGCTTCAGCTCCACAATCCTACCATCAATTGGGATGAAAGCCAGATTTCTCATTGGAGCCATTATTGCCAGCAGAACTGTTTAAGTTCTAATACAGTACAGAAATTATCCTCTGTCTCAATAAATCTTCACTCTCTTCCTCCAGCATACCAAGACTTTTGTGATGTGTTTTCTAAAAAATCTGCCGAAACCCTTCCTCCTCATCGACCCTATGATTGCGGTTTTATTCGTCCTTCTTCCTCCCCAGCCGGGGCCGAATTCTTCTTTGTAGAGAAAAAAGACGTCTCTCTTCGACCTTGCATCGACTACCGGGGTCTCAATAAAATCACTTCGAAGAACCGGTATCCGCTACCCCTTATCACTGAGCTCTTTGACCAACTCAAAGGAGCACGTATCTTCACCAAGCTGGATCTCAGAGGTGCATACAATTTGATCAGAATCCGGGAGGGCGACGAGTGGAAGACCGCTTTCAATACCCGAGACGGTCACTATGAATATCTTGTCATGCCGTTCGGGCTCTGCAACGCGCCCACGGTCTTCCAGGAGTTTGTTAATGACATTTTTAGAGATCTGCTTGGTGTTAATGTAGTTGTTTATTTAGATGATATACTCATCTTTTCCAAAAATCTGGTTGAACACAGAGTCCATGTTCAGGAGGTTCTCTCTCATTTAACCCTTTAACCGCCAAGCACGTACGGCGTACGTGCTGGCGGTTCAGGGCTCAGGCTGCCAAGAACGTACCATGTACGTTCTCCTGCAGCTGAACCCTACTCTCTGCATTGGCGGCTTTTGCCGCCTCCGCAGAGAGTCAGAAGGGTTGACAGCCCCCTGGGCAACAAGGCTGGGGGGCTGTCGAGTCGGATCTGCGACACGATTGTCGCAGATCCGACTTCAAAGTCGCAATTGCGCTGGAAATAGCGCTGCTGCGTCATACTCACCTCTTCCTTCCTGCACAGCCGCCCACACACTTCCTGCTGCGCCGTAACTCTGCAGACACGCTGTTCTGGCTGCCTCCATCTGTTCCAGCGATCCTCCTGCTACAAAAACGGTAAGTGCACGTTTTTTTACCCACTTACCTGCACTTACACATACCTACAGTACATTTATACACTTACACAGTAAAAATTTGTATTTTTTATTTTAGCACACTTGGTCAATTTTGTACACTTATTTACACTTAATTACATGTATTTGCACACTCAGACAACTTTTATTAGTGCACAAATATGTATACACAAAAACTCACGAACAAGTTTTTTTTTTTTTTTTTACTTATTCATTGTACCATTTGTTTTGCCTAAAAACATGTTATTTTGACAGCGTGACTATTGGATAATCGATTTCGGCCACTAATTACGCTGTCGGATCAATTATTTTGTTATTTCATTGATTTACGCTATTTTTGTGGTTTTATTGCAATTTTATCCCTGCATTATTGTTCCTTATGAATCTTTAGTATTGTTTTGCTGTTTGGTGCTTTGGTATAGAAAGATTTATTTTACTTAGTTTGATTCGCCAGAATATATGCTTTCCAAAAATATATCGTTTTCTGGGGGTCTTTTTACATTTTGTGGGTCATACGGCACATAACGAAAATTCAAGGAAGCAGACGGCACTTCTGAAACTGGGGTTTATTGGAGTACCTGCTGGTAACACCTGACGCGTTTCGGGAGATATCCCTTAATCATAGGTGATTCACCTATGATTAAGGGATATCTCCCGAAACGCGTCAGGTGTTACCAGCAGGTACTCCAATAAACCCCAGTTTCAGAAGTGCCGTCTGCTTCCTTGAATTTTCGCTATATTCACAGTAGGGACATTGTGTGACTGAGCACCTGAACCGGCGGAAAAACGGTGAGCTTGTGCGGTCCATATTCTGCTTTCTCATACGGCACATAACGCACAGTTGGGGCTATCTTTTCTGCAGCTTAGTTGGCTAGCGTGAAAATTCATATGCATGTTTTTCATTTGGGGTCCGTACACGCCACATACTTTGGTAAATCTTTGCATATTGGGCATCAAACTATTCAGTAGACGTCCATATTTAGGGTGATTTTTCTTTATACGTAAAACATTGTGTGCGATAAATGCGGCAAACTGCAAAAATTTTAGCCGATTTTCAGAAATGTTGTAAAAACCTCTACGTTTAGAAAAGCTTTGCAGTTTGGTAGTTTGGTGTAGAAAGACATCTTTATCTTTGATGGATTCGTCAGAATGTGTACTTTCCAAAAACATATGGTTTTGGGGGGTCTTTGCTGTTAGGAGGGTCTTGAGGCACATAATATGAAGTCAAGGGTCTATGTTCACAGAAGGCGAATCGGCAGCGGAGAAAAATCATATGCACTATTTTCATTTGGGGTCCACACATGCCAGCTGCCTTGGTATATCAATGCATATTGGGCATCAAACTGTTCAGTAGACCCTTGGCATCAATATTTATGGTGTTTTACAATTGTATGCAAAAAATTGGGTGAGATAAATGCGGCCAATTGCAATATTTTTAGGCAATTTCAAAAATGTAAAAACTGTTGCTTTTATCGCCAAATTTAGGAAAGGCTTGCGACTCGGTACTTTGGAGTACAAAGACATGCATACCCAATTTGGATTCGCGGGAATGTGTACTTTCCGAAAATATTTGGTTTTCTGGGGTGAATGTGCATTTTTCTACCTTTGCTCCCCCCCAAAACTATGTATATGTGTTGATTTTGCAGTACCTAAAATGACAGACCATATGGGGGTCTTCCTTTTGGGGGCCCTATATGCCACGTATATTTGGGGTGATTTCTCTTGATACCTAAAAGTATGTGGGTAATACGATGCTGCAGGGTAGAAATTTTGAAGTCATTTTTGGAAATGTCACCAAAATCACCAAATTTAGGAATGGTTTGCGGCTTGGTACTTTGGAGTACAAAGACATGCATACCCAATTTAGATTCGTGGCAATGTGTACTTTCCGAAAATATATGGTTTTCTGGGGTGAACTTACTTTTTTCTACCTTTGCCCCCCCTCAAAACAATGTACCGTATATACTCGAGTATAAGCAGAGTTTTTCAGCTGCCAAAATGTGCTGAAAAAGTGCACCTTGGCTTATACTCGGGTCTATGTACAGAATCACGCAAACCACGCTCATGAAATACTCCTGAAGGACAAGGAAACACTTCAACACAAGTTTTAAATATGTAGAAGAGTATCCCCTGCTGTACTGAATCGCTACCTTTATTTAACCAAAAACTGGATATTTTGACTGCAGTCTCATCTTATACCTTTATAAAAGAGGGCTCCGACGCAGGCGCCATTTTTTCCTTCCTTTCAAAAGAAGCTTCTGCGCATGAGCAATATTTCCTCCCTTGCGTGACATCCATTCCTTACGCTGTTCCTTGAATACACTTTGCCAAATGCTGCAGTATTATATGAAAAAGACGAGCCGGGAGAACCAGGCAGGCACTCTTATCAGCACAGAAGAATGCAAAGAATTTAAGCGTCTCACGATCAGCGTGTCTTCCTGCTTTCAGCTTGTCTCCATAGTAACAATGTTACTCAGTTGCCATTGGTGCGGCCGAAGGGAGGGCAGACATACTGAGAATTGAGCCTTTCCTGTGATGTTTGTGACGAGCCGGAAGAAGCAGGCAGGCACTCTTATCAGCACAGAAGAATGCAAAGAATTTAACCGTCTCACTCATCAGCGTGTGTCTTCCTGCTAGTAACCATGTTTTTTCTAAACATATGGGATTAAACAGCTAAACGACTTCATGCAGAAGGGATTGTGCAGCACTGCACAGCACAGGTATGCCTGTCCAATGACTTAATATCTTTGATAGGCTTTCCTTGTCCTTTAATACTGTGCTGATAGGGGACTACAGTGTTCTCTCTCTCTCTCCAAATCACAAAGGTGTTTTCCCTCCATAAAATCTCCCTACCATCCATCCACTGCTTTTATATTGTTTACATGACAGCTGCGGCCTTAGTACGTACAGACATCACAACACAGTGTGTACTGGAATGCACCCTAGGCTTATATTCGAGTCAATAAGGTTTCCCAGTTTTTAGAGGTAAAATTAGGTACCTCGGCTTATACTCGGGTCGGCTTATACTCGAGTATATACGGTAAATGTGTTGATTTTGCAGTACCTGAAATGACAGACCATACAAGGGGGGGGTCTTTATTTTAGGGCCGATATATGCCACGTGCTTGGGTACAACTATACATATTGGGCATCAAACTGTTCAGAGGACCCTAGGCTTTCATACTTGGGGTGATTTCTCTGGATACCTAAAAGTATGTGGGTAATACGATGCTGCAGGGTAGAAATTTTGAGGTGACTTTTGGAAATGTCACCAAAATCACCAAATTTAGGAATGGTTTGCGGCTTGGTACTTTGTAGTACAAAGACATGCATACCCAATTTAGATTCGTGGCAATGTGTACTTTCCGAAAATATATGGTTTTCTGGGATGAACGTACTTTTTTCTACTTTTGCCCCCCCAAAACAATGTAAATGTGTTGATTTTGCAGTACCTAAAATGACAGACCATATGGGGGTCTTCTTTTTGGGGCCCCTGTATGCCACATGCTTGGGTACACCTATACATATTGGGCATCAAACTGTTCAGAGGACCCTAGGCTTTCATATTTGGGGTGATTTATCTTGATACCTAAAAGTATGTGGGGAAATATGATGCTGCAGGGTAGAAATTTTGAAGTGATTTTTGGAAATGTCACCAAATCACCAAATTTAGGAATGGTTTGCGGCTTGGTACTTTGGCGTAGAAAGACATGCATACCCAATTTGGATTCGTGGGAATGTGTACTTTCCGAAAATATATGGTTTTCTTGGGTGAACTTACTTTTTTCTACTTTTGCCCCCCCCCAAAACATTGTAAATGTGTTGATTTTGCAGTACCTGAAATGACAGACTATATGGGGGTCTTCCTTTTGGGGCCCCTGTATGCCACGTGCTTGGGTACACCTATACATATTGGGCATCAAACTGTTCAGAGGACCCTAGGCTTTCATATTTGGGGTGATTTATCTTGATACCTAAAAGTATGTGGGGAAATATGATGCTGCAGGGTAGAAATTTTGAAGTGATTTTTGGAAATGTCACCAAATCACCAAATTTAGGAATGGTTTGCGGCTTGGTACTTTGGCGTAGAAAGACATGCATACACAATTTGGATTCGTGGGAATGTGTACTTTCCGAAAAAATATGGTTTTCTTGGGTGAACTTACTTTTTTCTACTTTTGCCCCCCCCCCAAAACGATGTAAATGTGTTGATTTTGCAGTACCTAAAATGACAGACCATATGGGGGTCTTCTTTTTGGGGCCCCTGTATGCCACGTGCTTGGGTACACCTATACTTATTGGGCATCAAACTGTTCAGAGGACCCTAGGCTTTCATATTTGGGGTGATTTCTCTTGATACCTAAAAGTATGTGGGTAATACGATGCTGCAGGGTAGAAATTTTGTGGTGACTTTTGGAAATGTCACCAAAATCACCAAATTTAGGAATGGTTTGCGGTTTGGTACTTTGGCGTAGAAAGACATGCATGTGCCCAATTTGGATTCAGGGGAATGTGTACTTTTCGAAAATATATGGTTTTCTGGGGTGAACGTACTTTTTTCTACCTTTGCCGCCCCCAAATCTATGTAAAGGTGTTGATTTTGCAGTATCTGAAATGACAGACCATATGGGGGTCTTCCTTTTGGGGCCCCTATATGCCACGTGCTTGGGTACACCTATATATATTGGGCATCAAACTGTTCAGAGGACCCTAGGCTTTCATAATTAGGGTGATTTCTCTTGATACCTAAAAGTATGTGGGAAATACGATGCTGCAGGGTAGACATTTTTAGGTGATTTTTGGAAATGTCACCAAAATCACCAAATTTAGGAATGGTTTGCGGCTTGGTACTTTGGAGTACAAAGACATGCATACCCAATTTAGATTCGTGGCAATGTGTACTTTCCGAAAATATATGGTTTTCTGGTGTGAACTTACTTTTTTCTACATTTGCCCCCCTCAAAACAATGTAAATGTGTTGATTTTGAAGTATCTGAAATGACAGGCCATATGGGGGTCTTCCTTTTCAGGCCCCTATATGCCACTTGCTTGGGTACACCTATACATATTGGGCATCAAACTGTTCAGAGGACCCTAGGCTTTCATATTTGGGGTGATTTGTCTTGATATCTAAAAGTATGTGGGTAATACGATGCTGCAGGGTAGAAATTTTGAGGTGATTTTTGGAAATGTCACCAAAATCACCAAATTTAGGAATGGTTTGCGGCTTGGTACTTTGGAGTACAAAGACATGCATACCCAATTTAGATTCGTGGCAATGTGTACTTTCCGAAAATATATGGTTTTCTGGGGTGAACGTCCTTTTTTCTACCTTTGCCGCCCCCCAAAACTATGTAAATGTGTTGATTTTGCAGTATCTGAAATGACAGAACAAATGGGGTGTCTTCCTTTTGGGGCCCCCTATGCCACGTGCTTGGGTACACCTATACATATTGGGCATTAAACTGTTCAGTGGACCCCAGGATTTCATATTTGGGGTGTTTTACATTGATACCTAATGATGTGTGGGAGATATGTTGCTGTAGAGTTGAAGCTTTGAGGTCATTTTTCAAAGAAATCACCAATTTCTATAAAACATTATAACTTTAGGAAACATTTGCAACTTGGTAGTTTGGAGTACAAAGATATTTTTACCAATTTTTGGTTCACCAGAATCTGTTCTTTTTAGTAATGGGTAGTTTTCTAGGGTAGACCTACTGTTAGCGGAATGTTTGGCCTTAAAATCAGAAGTATGCTGTTTGGGGAGCGCTGCTTTGGAAATTTGGTTGTGTACTGCTTGTAGATTTTGAGCTATACAAGTGAGACATCTCCATAAAACTATATATATTTGGTATTGCCGCGTTCAGGAGACATAGACCTTTCTAAATCGGCTGTGTTCTCGTACATAAAATAAATTATGTTTCTGATATATGTGATTGTTCTTGTGAAACATGATTTTTTTCATTTTATTAGATACTTAGAAGCCTATATTTTTTTTACAGAAGTAGAATTACACCAAAATTCTTGCATATTGTGAAAGTTCAGGTTGTCCTGAAAAAAACAATATATTGTTTTCCTGGGTAAACTAAAAGTCCACCCCAGGAAAGGCCCTTAAAAAAAATTAAAAAAAAAAATCGTTAGTACACATCAAAAAAAAAAACACCACCACAAATTATAATTTAAAATCACAAAGCCTTTATTAAGAAATAACTTACAGAAACTGCACTTCCTGTCCTGTACAGAAACGGTGAATGGGCGACCATCCATGCTGCTGGGCTCGATTTCTCCTCCCTGGGTTCTCTGCTGACAGCGTGTGAAGGAGCAAGATGGATGCCTCATGTCTGCGAGGCGATGAAGTGACTGCTCGGGCCCCCTCCTCCTCCTGCACATAGATGAGAAGCGCCCACCTGGACACTGGAGGAAGCGGTGGTAGTGGAGGCGGTGGAGGGAGCTGTAAATCAATCTTGGCAGCGGCAGCCGCTTCTCATCATCAGTCACTGGCCAGGCCACCTCCTCCTCCACCGCTCCCTGCCCTGGTCGCTCCTGCTCCGTTCCCTGCACATGAGTGATTGTTTCTGCCTGCATTCCGTTTAGCTAACAGACCTACGTGTGCCTTGTAGCTGTATTGTGCGCTGGATTAGCACTGGGCGCAGGAGCAGAGGAGGTGCAGTGGAGCGGGGAAAAGGAAAGCTGTATCGCATCCAGCTACAAGGCACACGTAGGTCTGTTAGCTAAACGGAATGCAGGCAGATACAAATGCTATCGAAACAATCACTCAAGGCTTAAGTGTCACCAGTTAAACAAAACTGACAGTTGCTTGGATGCCACAAATGTGTATTTTCAGCTGCTGCCCAAGCAGGAAACTCTGCAAGTTTGCATTAATAAGAAGAGCGGAAGCACTAGCGCTATACACTGGCAGCTTTGTGGCACAGTATAAACTGCGTCGCCTTGTCTCATTGCCGCATACACTGCGCTGGAGAGTTTCAAACAAATGCTATGGGGAGGGGGGAAGCTTCCCACAACTCAGTACGTGCTATACTTGCAGCACTAGCACACCTCTTGGCAGGGAACGGAGCAGGAGCGACCAGGGCAGGGAGCGGTGGAGGAGGAGGGGCCTAGCCAGTGACTGATGATGAGTAGCGGCTGCCGCTGCCAACATTGATTTACAGCTCCCTCCACCGCCTCCACTACCACCGCTTCCTCCAGTGTCCAGGTGGGCGCTTCTCATCTATAGTGCAGGAGGAGGAGGGGGCCCGAGCAGTCACTTCATCGCATCGCAGACATGAGGCATCCATCTTGCTCCTTCACACGCTGTCAGCAGAGTAGCCAGGGAGGAGAAATCGAGCCCAGCAGCATGGATGGTCGCCCTTTCGCCGTTTCTGTACAGGACAGGAAGTGCAGTTTCTGTAAGTTATTTCTTAATAAAGGCTTTGTGATTTTAAATTATAATTTGTGGTGGTGTTTTTTTTTTATGTGTACTAACGATTTTTTTTAAAAAAAAATTTGATGTTACTGGTCCTTTAAAGTGAAAGAGTGCAAAATATCTAAAAACTGCTTGGCAGTAGATGTTCGCATCTAGGACAAAACGGCTGGCAGGGAAAGGGTTAAGGAAGAACACACTTTATGCCAAGCTGGAGAAATGTTCATTTGAAACCTCCAAAATCCCGTTCCTTGGTTATATAATTTCTCCACTGGGCTTTGAAATGGATCCGGTCAAGATTTCCGCCATTCAAGAGTGGCCGCTTCCTACAAGCACCGAAGCCATACAGCGGTTCATCGGCTTTGCCAATTATTATAGGCAGTTCATCAAAGGCTTCTCTTCCAGAATTTCTCCTATTTTGGATCTTGAATCTTTGAAAAAATCCTTTTCTTCCGCTCCTGTTCTGAAACATCCTGATCCTCAGCTTCCTTTCTCCATATCGGAGTCGATGCCTCCGATATGGGTGCTGGGGCGGTACTTTCCCAAAGGCAACTCAGTGATGGGAAGCTTCACCCGTGCGCCTTTTTTTCAAAAAAATTCTCCCCGCCTGAACGAAATTACGATGTGGGCAATAGAGAACTTTTGGCAGTAAAATTGGCACTTGAGGAATGGAGACATCTTTTAGAAGGCTCAACAATCCCTTAGAACTTAGAATATATTCAAACTCTTAAACGTCTTAATCCCAGACAGGCTCGGTGGGCTCTTTTCTTTTCTCGCTTTAATTTTATCATCACTTCCCGCCCCGGTTCCAGAAATAAAAAAGGGGATGCCTTGTCTAGAAGTTTTTCCCGGTGGATTCTTCATGTCTAAAGGACAATGATCCCATCGTTCCTCCAGCAAAGATTGTAGCTGCTTTATTTCCTTCCATGGCATCACAGATCCTGTCGGCACCATCCTCTGCACCTTCTGATACACCATTTGGCGTGGCCTTTGTACCCCCGGATCTTCGCCAGACTATTCTTCGTCAGTCACACAATTCTAAGCAAGCTGGTCATCCCTGGAATCAAGAAAACGTCGGAATTACTGTCTCGTCTGGTTTGGTGGCCTTCTCTACGGAGAGATGTCAAAGATTTTGTTTCTTCCTGTTCTGTGTGTGCCGCTTCGAAGTCCAGTCATTCTTCTCCTATGGGGTTACTACTACCACTGCCTATTCCCGCTTGACCCTGGACACATCTTGCCATGGATTTTATTATGGAACTTCCACCATCCCGTGGTTACACGGTCATCTGGATTGTAATCGACAGATTCAGTAAAATGGCCCGTTTCATTCCTCTCCACAAATTAACTTCTGCTATTGAACTCTCAAAATTATTTATCCATCATATTTTTCGTCTCCATGGTTTTCCTGTTGAAATTATTTCTGTCAGAGGCTCACAATTTGTTTAGAAGTTTTGGAGATCCTTATGCAAATCCCTCAACATCTCGCTACAGTTTTCGTCTGCGTATCACCATCAGTCCAACGGTGCCTCTGAACGTGTCAAGCAAGCACTAGAACAATTCTTAAGATGTCATATTTCTTTGTGTCAGGATGATTGGGCTGACTTACTTCCTTGGGCTGAATTTGCTCACAATAACTCTCTGCATGCTTCTTCCGAGAGATCTCCTTTTTTTTGTGTGTATGGTCAGCACCCTTTGGCTTTTCCACAGGACTTTCTTCTCTCCAATGTACCTGCAGCCAATGATCAAGTGGCTCATATGTCCACAATTTGGCAAGCTACTAAGACCAATCTGGAGAAGAGTTCTATTGCTCAAAAAACTTTTGCCGATAAAAAGCGGACTCCTCCCCCTCCATATGCTATTGGGGACAAAGTATGGCTTTCCACCAAGAACATCCACCTCAAGATTCCTTCCGCTAAATTGGGTCCCAAGTTCATCGGTCCTTTCCCCATATTCAAACTTATTAATCCTGTAGCGGTTCATCTTCAACTTCCACCCGAGATGCGGATTCTTAATGTGTTCCATGTGTCCCTTCTTAAACCTGCATTGATTGACCATTCTTCGTCTTTTCCTGCTCCAATTTCCGTGGACGGTCATCTTGAATTCGAGGTGGAGAAAATTTTGGATTCTCGCATGTCCAGAGGAAATCTTCAATATTTGGTGGAATGGAGAGGTTTCGGACCTGAGGAATGCTCCTGGATCAGACATTCTGATATCCACGCTCCATTTCTTCTAAAAAAGTTCCATAACAAATTTCCTTTTAAACCCAGTCCTGGTGGTCCGGAGGCCCCCCGTGGGGGAAGGGGTACTGTAAGAAGCGCGGTTCAGCGCATCCATTCCTGCTGGCATTCCGTCCAAAATGGCGGCGCCCAGGGCAGGCCACGTGGGAAGTCGGCAATGGTGCCTCGTCTGGACGCAGCGAATTTGCGCCAAAACGTGCAGCTACTAATTTGGCAAGCTACTAAAACCAATCTGGAGAAGAGTTCTATTGCTCAAAAAACTTTTGCCGATAAAAAGCGGACTCCTCCCCCTCCATATGCTATTGGGGACAAAGTATGGCTTTCCACCAAGAACATCCACCTCAAGATTCCTTCCGCTAAATTGGGTCCCAAGTTCATCGGTCCTTTCCCCATAATCGAACTTATTAATCCTGTAGCGGTTCGTCTTCAACTTCCACCCGAGATGCGGATTCTTAATGTGTTCCATGTGTCCCTTCTTAAACCTGCATTGATTGACCATTCTTCATCTTTTCCTGCTCAAATTTCCGTGGACGGTCATCTTGAATTCGAGGTGGAGAAAATTTTGGATTCTCGCATGTCCAGAGGAACTCTTCAATATTTGGTGGAATGGAGAGGTTTCGGACCTGAGGAATGCTCCTGGATCAGACATTCTTATATCCACGGTCCATTTCTTCTAAAAAAAGTTCCATAAGAAATTTCCTTTTAAACCCAGTCCTGGTGGTCCGGAGGCCCCCCCCCGTGGGGGAGGGGGCGGTTCAGCGCATCCATTCCTTCTGGCGTTCCGTCCAAAATGGCGGCGCCCAGGGCAGGCCACGTGGGAAGTCGGCAATGGTGCCTCGTCTGGACGCAGCGAATTTGCGCCAAAACGTGCAGCTACTAATTTGGCAAGCTACTAAGACCAATCTGGAGAAGAGTTCTATTGCTCAAAAAACTTTTGCCGATAAAAAGCGGACTCCTCCCCCTCCATATGCTATTGGGGACAAAGTATGGCTTTCCACCAAGAACATCCACCTCAAGATTCCTTCCGCTAAATTGGGTCCCAAGTTCATCGGTCCTTTCCCCATAATCGAACTTATTAATCCTGTAGCGGTTCGTCTTCAACTTCCACCCGAGATGCGGATTCTTAATGTGTTCCATGTGTCCCTTCTTAAACCTGCATTGATTGACCATTCTTCATCTTTTCCTGCTCAAATTTCCGTGGACGGTCATCTTGAATTCGAGGTGGAGAAAATTTTGGATTCTCGCATGTCCAGAGGAACTCTTCAATATTTGGTGGAATGGAGAGGTTTCGGACCTGAGGAATGCTCCTGGATCAGACATTCTTATATCCACGGTCCATTTCTTCTAAAAAAGTTCCATAAGAAATTTCCTTTTAAACCCAGTCCTGGTGGTCCGGAGGCCCCCCCGTGGGGGAGGGGGCGGTTCAGCGCATCCATTCCTTCTGGCGTTCCGTCCAAAATGGCGGCGCCCAGGGCAGGCCACGTGGGAAGTCGGCAATGGCGTCTCGTCTGGATGCAGCGAATTTGCGCCAAAATGTGCAGCGTAAACGCGCAGCATCAGCGCGTGACGTCACTACGCATGTTTTGGCGCCAAAAATCTGTTTAAAAGGACGTTTGAGACCCACTGCCTTTGCCCGTGAATAGGTTCTACTTCATTTTGTTCCTGGGTGCTTCTATTGTGTTTTGGATTCTTGATATCGACCTCTGCCTGTTCCTGTTTACAACTACTTGCTGCCTGAACTGATCTTCTGCCCGTCTGACTACTCTTTCTCTTGACCCCATCTTGTACTGCGAACTGTGTTTGGAAACCTGCAAGCTTCCTCCTTGGTCCGTTTCTTCAAACTGAGCCTTCGGGCCTGACAGTTATAACTTATAATCAACTCTGTATTAGAGCCAGAAGAATTAAATGAGGCAGGCCTCAAACAGAAGACTTTTGCCAAATAATGAGGCATTAGTAGCAACAGCAGCAGCAGGAACAGTCATGTTATAACTTATAATCAACTCTGTATTAGAGCTAGAAGAATTAAATGAGGCAGGCCTCAAACAGAAGACTTTTTCCAAATAATGAGGCATTAGTAGCAACAGCAGCAGCAGTAAAAGTCATATTATAACTTATAATCAACTCTGTATTAGAGCCAGAAGAATTAAATGAGGCAGGCCTCAAACAGAAGACTTTTGCCAAATAATGAGGCATTAGTAGCAACAGCAGCAGCAGCAACAGTCATGTTATAACGTATAATCAACTCTGTATTAGAGCCAGAAGAATTAAATGAGGCAGGCCTCAAACAGAAGACTTTTGCCAAATAATGAGGCATTAGTAGCAACAGCAGCAGCAGCAACAGTCATGTTATAACTTATAATCAACTCTGTATTAGAGCCAGAAGAATTAATGAGGCAGGCCTCAAACAGAACACGCTGCCAGTGGATAGCCGTGTCCGCTTCTCAGTGACCACCCCACCTGCGGCACTGAAGACACACTCTGACAGGACACTGGCAGGGGGGCAAGCCAGCACCTCCAGAGCGTACTGTGCCAGTTCTGGCCACTGGTCGAGCCTCGATACCCAATAATGCATGGGGTCATCATCAGGGCGAATGGCATCCTGCACGCTGACTGACCCCATGTAGTCAGCCACCATATGCTCCACCCGCTACTGGTGGTGGCTTTGGGTGCTGACTGGGCCTGCTGCTGGCCGTTGAGGCTCGAAAAAGCTCTTCCACACACCCATGAGATCTCCACCCTTGCTGCTGCTGCTGCTAGGCCCCCGTCTCTGCTGGGTGTGTGGAGTAGTGGAGGCCTGAGAAGTGTCAGACTGGGGGAAGGCCTCCACTAATTTTGAGCACAGAGCCCTCCTCAATTGACCCATCCTCCTCTCTCTCTGGCTGGGTACAAGGAACTTCCCCACCTTTCCCTTGTACCGTGGGTCAAGCAAAGTAGCCACCCAATAATCCTCGTGGTCTTTGATAGAACAGACCCGGGGATTGCTTCGGAGGCAAGTCTGCATATGGGCAGCCATGTAAAAGAGGTGCCCCCGACCAACCTCTTCTTGACTGCCCTCCAGATGCAGCAGGTCATCTGGCTCGACCTGCCCCTGCTCTGTACACTCCCAGCCGTGGACAATAGCTGGGGTGGTTGGGTGGCATGTGCCCTGCTCCCCATGCTGTGCAGGCACCCAGTCCTCCTCTCCCTCATCCTCCTCATCGGGCACCATTTCCTCCTCAGCCCCCTCTGCCTGCCTATGGGGCCTACTCTCCTCCTCCTCAGGCACGTCACCCTCCTCTAGCAGCCCATCCAACGTGCGCTTGAGGAGGAACACCAGGGGTATCACATCACTAAGACACGCATTGTCCCTGCTAACAAAGCGTGTCGCTTGCTCAAGTGGGGCAAGTACTTGGCAGAGCTGCCTCATTTGCTGCCACTGCTCTGCACTAAAGTACCCTAAATCTGCCCCCTGAGTACCCCGGCACTGTGCTCCAGCAGGTAATTGCTGACTGCCCAGCGCTGCTCTACAAGTTGCTCCACCATGTGCAGGGTGGAATTCCAGCGCGTCAGCAGGTCACAGATGAGCCGGTGGGGTGGCAGATTATGCTGCCGCTGCATCCGTGCCAAAGACGAGCTGGCGGTGGGGGACCTGCGAAAATGGGCGCCTACCCTACGTACCTTCTCCAGCATGTCACCCAACCCTTGGTAGCTCTTGAGGAAGCGCTGCACCACAAGGTTGTGGACATGTGCAAAGCAAGGCACGTGGGTCAGGTGGCCTAGGTGGATGGCGGCCAGCAGGTTGCGACCATTGTCGCAAACAATGTTACCTGCTTGATTGGAGGGGAGTGAACCACCGCTGCACCTTAGTCTGGAAGTCAGCCATGAGTTAAGGTGCAGTATGACTCCTCTCGCCCAGGGAGAGGAGTTGCAGCACAGCCTGACATCGCCTGTGCTGCACTGAAACATAGCTGCGGGGACGCTTCAGGGGTGGCTCATCCATAGTGGAGGAGGAAGTGGGCATGTGGGGTTTGCCCTGTACCCCACAAGGAGGCACCAGTAGCCTGAGGGAACACCCCTGCTTGCACCCTCCCCAGCACTTATCAGGGTGACCCAGTGCACAGTGTACGATATGTACCTCCCCTGCACATGCCTGCTGGTCCACGTGTCAGTGGTGCAGTGCACCCTGCCACCGACAGCATGATCCAGCGACAGGGACACATTCTCCACCACATGCTGGTGGAGGGCAGGGACGGCCTTCCTTGCAAAATAATGGCAGCTGGGGATCCGCCAGTCAGGAGCAGTGCAAGCCATCAGCTGTCGGAAGGGGGCTGCTTCGACTAGCTGATAGGGCAGCAGCTGCACTGCCAGAAGTTTTGCCAGGCAGCCATTAAGCCTCTGCACTTGGGGGTGGCTGGGTGAGAGAGGCGTCTTGCGGGTGAGGAACTGGGGTAGGGAAACCTGGCGGGACAGGGACCGCATTGAGGAGGAGGAGGCTGCAGAAGAGGCTGAGCTACACAGCAGCTGCCTCCGACTGTGAGCTCCCTTGCTGCAGGGTCTGGGGTGCTAGCACCTCTTCCCTGAGGAATGGGAGGAGGTGGACAGGAAGCACCGCTGCCCCCGGTACCCTGCCACTTTTTGGTGCTGCTCCCACGTCATGCTGTGATGACGTTTCATATGGGAACTTAAAGCTGATGTTCCCATATGTGAGTTCCAAGCCAAATTGGAAAAACCGCACACCTCACATACCCCAGCAAATTTTCCTGGTGCTCAGTGATGGGGGCATCGGCAGCCAGCCAGTCAAGGTACATAGAAGGATCACCGGCACAAAGGAGTTTAGTTAAGCAGGGCAAGCCCTTGCAATTTTAATGAATGCACTGCATTCATTAAAATTGCAAGGGCTTGCCCTGCTTAACTTAACTCCTGTGTGCCGGTGATCCTTCTATGTTCCCATATGTGACCCTGCCTGCCCCCTTCGAACCTTCTGCTGGCAGAGCTGGCACACTGCTACTGCCTGGTCCTTGTACTGCCTGGCACGTGAAAAATGCCAACACTGCTGAAGTGTGGGCCACTGCCTTGCCTCATCAACAACAAACAGTTCCCCCCCAAACTGCTACTGTTATCCTCTGGAGCTGGCTCCCAGGGTCTGTCCCTGTCATCGTCCTCCCCCAGACCAGACCCTGCCTCATACATGGCATCGATACCCACATCCAGCATGCTGGTGTCTGACCCCACACCAGCAACCTGCTGCCCTGCCATAAGGGGACCCTGCCCAATATCCCCTACTGATGTGGGCTGTGACATGACCTCCTCCTCTTCATCAGACATGAATGCCACTCTGATCATCAAAAAGATCCTAGGTGTCTGGGCCCAAGTCCACCTCAGAATCAAATAAGAGGGATGGGGTGTCATCCCACACTGAGCTAGCAGGTGATGCCACCTCCTGCCGCTCACTGGTGCCCGCTGCAGATGAGGTAGCCTGGGTCAGCCAGTCTACCACCGCCTCTGCCTGCTGCGAGTGTATGGGTCGCGAAGCAGTGGCAAAAAAATCTGCGTGTGCCAGTTGCCTCATTGCCAGTTGCCAAAGCCACCTGCTGCTGTGGCATTTGCTGCTGCTGCTGCTGTTGTTGTTGCAGCTGCTGCTGTGATGGCAGCTGCTTTGATGGCAGCTTGTGCTGCGCTACAGTGCCCAGACTGGGCATGGCACATGGGCTGGGCTGTTGTGGGGTTGGATGCCCAGGGCCAGCACCACGGCCTCTTCCTCGGCCACCCCTCCCTATCCCACCCTTCTTCCCACCACCACCACCCCTCTCCCACGGCCGTCATATTGGGCAACTAAACTAAGAAAGAAAAAAAAATAAGGGGGAGTTTGGATATTTGGGGGAAGGAAAGGAGAAAAAAATAAAACCCTCAACTAAATCCCCTCAGCAGAAGTGTGTACCCACAAGGAGTACACACACAAGCACAGACAAAGACAAAGACAGTTAGCCCTAAAAAGGGCTATTGGGTGGTGAGCAGGCAAGCAGAAGAGGGAAAACAGTAAACTGAAATCCACAACCTCCACTTGCACTGACTCAGAAAAAAAAGAAGCTCTCTACACAAACTCCACTAGCTAAATCACACACAAATCTCTCACTATCCTGCTCTCTCTACCTCTACCAAAAACGCCACGAGTAATGGCCGCCACTGCAGCTCCTTATATAGACAGTGGGATGGCTCACATCTAATTGGCTGCTGTGGGTGACGTTCAGTTTCTCGTGCATCTTTTTTTTTTACGCGTTCTCTCTGCGTCACGGCTTGTCGTGCGGTGACTTTTTGGTGCGATTTCGCAAAAAAAACGCCCGCGGCGAAATGCGGAAATTCACCGCGAATTTAACTATGGCAAATTTATTCGCCCATCCCTACTAATAAGCAAAAATAGATATATGGGCATCTGCCTAGGAACTATGGAATTAAAGGGGAAGCAAAGTCTAAAATAGAATGAGGCTAGAAATGCTGTTTTTTTATACTAAACATAAACATGAAATTACTACACCACAAGCCTAATCAAACAAATGATTTATGCTTTCAAAGTTGGCCACAGGGGTCACCATCTTGTAACTTTGTTAAACATTTTTGCAAGACCAAGACTGTGCACATGCTCAGTGTGGTCTGGGCTGCTTAGGGATTGTCATAAATTATCAAAACAGTACAAGTCAAATAATATCTGCCAGAAGCCGATACAGCAAGACTTATTAATAATCAGAATAGGCAGACTGCACTGGGTCCTGGGTTGTCATGTAATCTAATGTGGATTTTATAGTTTTTGTATTGTTTAATACAAACTTTCTCCAACTCTGCAGAACCAGTGGCTGCAGCAAAATAATCGTCCAAATAGAATCCCAGTTCATCTGTTTAAATCTTTGTCCCTGCAGCTGGAGTTGGAAACAGTAAAGGGGGTGTAAAGCCAAAATAAAATCCAATACAAATCTCTACACAGTTGGCGACTGCTCTATAGGGAAACAAACAAAGCTGCTTGAGTTCTGCATGGCTGGGAAGTAAGGCGGGGGCTCCCCCTGCTGTTCATTAGTATGATTGTTTCCCTGCAGAGCAGTTAGGGACTGTCTAACAATATCTATCCACAGCAGTAAATAAAGGGAGAATGTCACTGTATACCGTCAGGCTTCTTATAAAAATGGTACACATTTTTTAATTAACTTATGGAGATAGGTTTTTTTTCATTAAAGAAAGATGGGATTTCATTTTTTTGCCTTTACATGCCCTTTAAGGAAGTGTTGGGATTTAAAGCCATATGTGGATTTTAAAAATATGTGACTAGGTAAAATCAAGAACTTAGTCAAGGGACTAGGTAAAATCAGACCTCCAACCCCAAGTGCTGACTTCAATATTGTTTTAATAAACTGTCATCAGCAAAATGCTAGTTATTCTGGTAAGCTTATGAACTTTATACCTCTTCGGCCAGGTCTTATTTGTTCATTCTTAAGGATATTTACTGAGTAACCATACCTGCATTTACTTCTGCATTGGACTAGTGTAACTGTCCCCAAATCTGCTAATTTTACCTTACTCAAACCTTATACAGTAGAACCCCCATTTTATGTTTTACAGGGGACCAGAAAAAAGCAGTATCAGGGAAAATGGAAAATCAGGGAAATTGGTGGGATCAAAAAAGCAGTGTAACACAAGGGTAAATTGAGGATTCACTGTATAACATAAATATATAACATAAAATCAATTATAGCAAAAAAAAATCTATGCAATAGGATGTATGCTATATTTCCATAAAACACTTGTCAGCTGATTGTTATAGCATGCAATGGTGGGAAATTTCTGGCTAATTGTGTAATACTAAAACTGCCCTTAGGCAGCAATAACAATCCCAAGACTATGGTTATGAAACACGTGTGGCCTGCAAATGAAGATGAGTGAACAAAATCAACAGCTGGCAGAATATTTAAATAAAAAAACAATTATGTACTGGTACCATAAACTATAAATATAAAATATATTACATGGAGTTGCCCAACCATTGCTGTAACAGAAAAGCACATACATTCCAATCTCCTCAAAGGAAGACTATTTTACTGTTTGTATTATGAGTCTTCTCATAAGATTAGTGCGATTGCAATAATATGGAAAAATCTGAGCATTATTTAAGGTTGTTATAATACTATTTTCCTTATATCGTAGTTGGTTCTCTTTAGCATGTTATTTTATTGTGTAGACTAAGGTTAGACAAATTCTCTGCATAAAACAATAGCATTGCCTGCACTGAATATTAAGATATCTATGTTTTACTTTAAAGTCTGGCACCAGTGAACTAGAAAAAAAGGCTTGCCTGGGGAATGGATCTGAATCCTAGAACTGGCCAACTGATTCTTCTCCCAGGAGCCCAGATAAATTATTCACAGTGATGAGCACATGCTCCTGATGTTATACTGCACATTTGTTCTAAAATGAGCTGAAGACAGAGCAGAGGGGAGCTTGTCTTGTTTTTCAGAGCCATTTGCATTGCTATTAAAGGAGAACTAAACCTTTTTTCTTAAAAATCCCTACCCCCCTACCCTACATAAACCCCCCTGCTCCCCCCCAGCCTAGGTGCAAACTTCAGTAATTAACCCTAACTCTTTACTTACCTCTCTTTGCAGATTCAACGCAGCGGAGCTCATGGGCACCATCTTCAGCTCTTCATTCTTCTTTGGGAAGTAAGCGACGTATCAGCTCATGTGCAGTTGGAGCAGTATTCTGGTTTTTGACAACTGTGCATGTGCTGAAAGTCACGAAAATTGCAGAAGCACCGGAAGAAGACCCGAAGATTACTGCCTACACTTGTTGGGTCAGCAATTACATTTTACATAGTAGACTGAACTATTTGCAGTGAAAATAGTTTAATTTAAAAATAAAAAACTACACCATTAAAATCGTGACAGAATCCCTTAGTCTACAAGAAAATATTGTAAACATTAAATAAACCCAAAAGGTTGGTTTTGCTTCCAGTAAGGATTAATTATATTGTATTTAGGATCAAGTACAATGTACTGTTTTATTACTACAGAGAAAAAGTAAATCATTTTTAAAAGTTTGTTAGGGATATGGGAATATCCTATATGCCTTACAAACAAATCTATTCTACAATATGTCCTTACTTAATGACTCCCCAGGATATGTCCCTCAAATTAATGTGAACAAAGCACCAAAGCCTTATGTTATACACACCCAAGTACTTAGAGAGCTATGTTTTTACCTCACCATAGTCTGTACCTCCTCAGTGCTCTTCCTATGAAGTGTTCCAGGGCCTCTAAAGGATATCACTGAAGACTTGTGCTTGCAGGGTTTCTTCACTTTTTTTTTAAATATTACATTATATAATTACTGACTATAAATGTGTAGCACCCTATTATGTGTGCAGACTGTCTGAATATTATATTGTGGGACAATTATTAGTATAAATGGACAATGGATTACTAAAACAGAGACTGCAAACATTTGATATTTCTTGGGGTTAAGAACTACATTTCCAAAACGCCCTTGCTACAGGAAGTGCATGGAGACAGCCAATAGGAGCCCGGCCCAGAGAACCGGAAGGAAGGAGGGGGGATGAACCAGCAAGGAGGACTGCTAGAAGACTTAATGACTGGGAGTGTTATGTTGCAGCCCGTTTAGTGATTAGTCAGAAAGAGATGCTGTCACTAATCTGCAGAGTTTGCTGAAAGTTGTTTCTTGTTGTTCCCTGGAGGGAATGCGCACAAGGTCCCAGTAGCCAGTGTGCTCCTGGGTTGTGGCCTTCCAGCCAATTTGATCAGGACAAAGCTACAGTGAGAGGAGAAGCAGAATTCCCTTTGAACTGTGAGTCACCTTTAACTCCTGCCTTGCTATTTGGGGAGATTACTATTCAGGCCATATTGTATCTGTTAGACAGCGTGGCTTCTATGGACAGAGGTGCACCTAAGTTGCTAGATTTTTCCACAGTGCTCAGATGTGTTCCCTCATTATTACAGTTCATGTTTCAGTGAACCTGCATAAAAATTTAGGTGTCTTCAGGGATTACACTGCACCTCATCCATCTGCATGGATTGTAATTAAGGCTGAAAGCATTGCTTTCATCACAAGGGGCCCCCACCGGTGTACACTATATCCAGCTGGCAACTTGTCGGGGGGACTTAGGTGTGCACACCAGGGTTATGCTGGGGCTATTCTTATTGAATTCTCATTGTTGTAACAGTAATACGTTATTACCTATTTTACTCCATATCTAACCTAAAGTAAAGGCTATGCATGTTGCATTGCCATTCTTCTTTGCCTGTTTACTGGATCTGGGGTGTCACTAGTATGCGTTGCAAGATCATACCCATTAGCACAATTTCATAACACACTCACGGGTGTGCTACAAATGTAATAAAAAATATATGTTACGAATAAAATAATGCATATAGAAAAATTACTGATGCTTTTTATATGTAATTATGATGAATTTTCCAGATACCACTGAATATTATATATACAGGATTGGACTAGCCTACCAAAGTACTAGTTCTGCTGGGCCCCAGCCCCCTGGCTCGTCCTGACACATAGAACATATGTATATATATTACTCTTCAAAGGACCCGCACTCCAATTTCGTGAATATATTAACTTTTATTCATACTTGTGTATCCAATTTTTTCAGCCCCCATTGGGGGCCACATCATTGGATACACAAGTATGAATAAAAGATATATATATATATATATATATATATATTACTGTACTGCATACTCCAGGTGAGCTGGAGACAGTACAGAGATGTGCAACCAAATTAGTTAGGGGAATGGAAGACTTAAAGAGATACCAACACCAGAATTTAACCTTTTTTTTTACATCTATAATAAGATTTTCTTTGAATGCTATTTATAATTTTTCCATAAAAGTATTTGTCCTATGCATTTAACATTACTATCGGATCTCCTATGTGCCTCTATGAGGAGGCTGCCATATTGTGCAGCAGTATCCTGTTTGCATTAGGAACTCTGACATGCTGAGAAGGGACAGTCAGGTTGGCAAAACAGTCAGGTTTAGGATGGTCAACATGATCTATAGGTAGCTTTTAATGTAAATTAATATTTTTTTTAGTGTCAATATCACTTTAAATTATGATGGTAGACTGCCAAGGTTGGGGTTGTTTTTGGAAAAAAAAATGCTTGCGAGGGGACATGAATAAACTTTACAGTACAATAGAGAACATTAAAGACATAGATGGGGACCTTTTTGAGCAGGTGTAAGATGCACCGGGAGATTGCTTACCACCTGACGTGTCTCTCGTAGGCTCTGGATGTGCAGGCGTGCACTTCCGGGTTGACACTGGCGTCATGATGTCACAAAGAGACACCAAGTCTTCTTTAAAGGGCCAAGTCTCCATTTTGAAAGTGCCCAAGATAGGTTCCAGTTTACTGTTCCAGCCAAAGCATTTATTCTGAGATTGTTTTCCTGGTTTTGACTTCTGCTCGACTTCTGACTTGATTTCTGCCACATGCCTTGAACTTTTTGCCTGATTTTCGACCATGTCTCTTCTAAAGCCTTGCCAGTACCTAGTTTACGGACTTGTTGTTTTGTTACGCACTTTCCCTTGTGTTTTCCATAGCAGAAAGCCCGGGGCCCCAAAAGGGCGTCGGTGAATACCGGAATCCATAGGGATCCCCTGTGCATTCAGAGTGTACCCATCCCTAAGCAAAGTTCCCAATAACGAGATTGTTATAGTTATCTTGGGCCAAAAAAGATGGAACCTTCCCAGGCTTCTGCTTCCTCTACCATGGAAGGATATTTTGATGTTATGATGAAGTGTCTGGAGGGGCAAGAGGCTCATCTGGCTCATCACCGCTCGTTTAGAGGCCCTTCAGATTTCTGGGACCGCTGGTACTCCCCACTACGGCTCATTTTTCACAACCTGCACCTCCCAAGGTTCCCTGCTCCTGTTTGTTTTGGAGGTGACCCGGATGCTTGTTGAGGATTTCTGATGTAGTGTAAGATCCAGTTTGAAGTGGCTCCTGATTAGTTTGCGAATGAAAAATCAAAGGTTGCTTATATTATTGCCCTTCTACAGAGGAAGGCCCTTGCTTGGGCTTCTCCATTGCTGGATAGAGATGATCCTCTGGTACATGACTCCACTGTCTTTCTTTCCACGTTTTGTCAAGTTTTTGATGTTCCGGGTCAGAAATTGAATGCTTCTTATCGGCTCATTTTTGAGAACTTGTCAAAGGGCTTTATCAGGAGGTCAATGTCACCAGCTGGAGCTGGTTATTTCTTTATTCAAAAGAAGGACGGCACTCTAAGACCATGTATTGACAATTGTGCTTTGAACAAGATTACAATTAAGAATCGTTACCCTTTGCCTTTGATTCCTGAGTTATTTGATAGGCTGAGAGGGGCCACGATTTTACCAAATTAGATCTCCGGGGGGCGTACAACCTTATTCGTATTCGTCAAGGAGATGAGTGGAAGACGGCCTTCAACACCCGGGATGGCCATTACGAATACCTAGTCATGTCATTTGGCTTGTGTTCTCAAAAATGTCTTTCAAGATCACATCAATGATGTCCTCCGTGAGTTTCTGCACTCATGTGTCATTGTTTATCTGGACGATATTTTGTTTTTTTCCTCCTCAATGTCTGAACATATTTCTCAAGTGAAACAAGTTTTGTGCAAATTAAGAATTATCTCTACGCTAAGCTTGAGAAGTGTGAGTTTCACAAAGCCACAATTTCTTTTCTGGGTTAAATTATTTATTCTTCCGGGTTCGAGATGGATCCTGCTAAGGTCTCTGCTGCCTTGATTGGCCTGTTCCCAATAGTCTCAAAGCTATTCAACGTTTTTTGGATTTTGCCAATTTTAACTGTAAATTCATCAAGAATTTTTCCAAACGTTGGCTCAGATTACGGCTCTCACAAAGAAATCGTTTAACTCTTCTTGGACCCCAAAAGCACAGGAGGCATTTGTGACACTCAAGAAATTGTTCAGGCTCCGATTCTTCTTCATCCTGATCCTGCCCGTCCCTTTATTCTGGAGGTCGATGCTTCGGAGGTGGTAGTTAGGGCCGTCTTGTCTCAATGTGCAGAGTTTCAAGGTACTCTTCATTCCTGTGCCTATTTTTCTCATAGACTGTCTCGAGCCAAGAGGAATTATGGTGTTGGTAACCACAAACTTTTGGCTATTAAGCTTGCACTAGAGGAGTGGCGCAATCTGCTTGAAGGGGCTAAAGAGCCTATTACCATCAAGTCCTCGAGTGGGCTATTTCTTCTAAAATTTCCAGACATCCCGGCATCAAGAAGACTCACAATTTCATCTCAAGATATTGTTGGTGGCCTTCTATGCTCAAAGATGTTAAACTTTTTGTCTCAGCCTGCACTGTGTGTGCACAACAAAAGACTCCTTATTCATTGCCATGTGGTCTTCTCCAACCTTTACCTGTTTACTTTATTGTCAAGTTAACCAAGTCTCCCGATATGACTACTATTTTAGTAGGTTCTCCAAGATGGCTCATTTTGTTCCTCTGAAGAAACTTCCCTCTGTGGCTGGCTTAGCTCAAGTTTTCATCAAAGGGATTTTTCATTTTCATGGAGTTCCTCAGTCTATCATGACTGATGGAGGGGTGCAGTTTGTCTCCAGATTTTGGTGAGCTTTTTCTAAACATCTGGGGATTAAGTAAAAATTTTCTTCACCCGCAAAGCAATGGGCAGACAGAGAGTACCAATCAGGTCCTGGAGCAGTTCCTGCATAGTTTCATTTCCCAGAATCAAGACAATTGGGTTGAGCTTCTTCCCTGGGATGAGTTTGCTCATAATAACCTTCAACATGACTCTTTGGGCTGCTCTCCGTTTTTCTCCGTATTTGGTAACAAGCCATCTTCTCTTCCACCTGATGTTTTCAAGACTGAGATACTTGCAGTGGATGCACTTATCCGTGATTTTAAGACCATCTGGTCTCAAGTCCACCAATCCCTTTTCAAAGCCTCTTCTTCTCAGAAAGACTTTGCTGCCAAGCACCGCCGTGCTAATCCTCCCTATCAAATCTGAGATTTTGTTTGGCTTTCCACAAAGCACATCAAACTTTGCTTGCCTTCTCCCAAGTTTGGTCCTCGCTATGTGGGTCCCTTTAAGATTAAGGAGATAATCAACCATGTGTCTATCCGTTTGGATCTTCCTTCTTCCATGAACATCTCAAATTCGTTTCATGTGTCCTTGGCCAAACCTTGATCCCATTATTCGTCATGATCACCAAGAATTTGAGGTTCAAGAGATTCTGGACTCCCGAAAAGGTGTGAAGCAAGGTCCAATATTTGGTTCATTGGAAGGGTTTTTGACATGAGGAGAGATCTTGGGTAAGTGCTGCTGGCACTCATGCTCCTCGACTGATCAGGGCCTTCCACAAGAAATTTACAGGCAAGTTTTGGGAGTCTCTGGAGGTTACTTCTGAAGGGTGGGTACTGTAAGACGCACCGGGAGATTGTTTACCTCCCGGCATGACTCTCGTATGCTCTTGATGCGCAGGCGTGCACATCCGGGTTCACGCTGGCATCATGACGCCGATGCCGAGGACTTTGCTAAAGCATTTGATACAGTACCACACAGAAGGATACTGGTATAATTAAGCACAATATTGGTCTGGAACATAGTATTTGTACTTGGATAGAGAACTGGAAGTGGGCCTTGAAGATACTTTTTCTATTTTTGCTGATGATACTAAATTGTGCAGAACTAAAAGTTCCATGCAGGATGCAGGCCATTTCAAAGTGATTTGACTAAATTATAAACTCGGCGGCAAAGTGGAAAATTAGGTACAGTGTTGATAAATACAAGGTACAGAGACTAGATACCCCTTTAGACTAGAGGTAAATAATTTTCATTTGAAGCAGTGTAGGTAGTTCTTCACAGTGAGGACAGTGAGATTGTGGAATGCCCTGCTAGATTATGTTGTGATGGCTAATTCTGTTAATGCATTTAAGAGGGGCTTGGATGATTTCTTGGACAAGCATAATATTACAGGCTGTTGTTATACTAAAAGCTACAATTAGCTTATACAATTCCAAATTGGTACACATTGGTAGTTTGTGTAAGTGTATGGAGGGGTCAGTGTGAGTGTGTGTATGTATGTGAACTGGGTTTTATTTGGAGGGCTTGAACTTGAAAGAGTTTTTCCAATCTAACTTAACTATGTAACTTTTCCCTAAATGCTTTCATTTACAAAAGCGTTACCTAAGGTAATCTGCTTTGTCCTTTGCATGATCAGAGTTATTCTTACCTGTAAAGATTGTTTGTAAATAGTGATGGGCGAATTTATTCGCCAGGCGCGAATTCGCGGCAAATTTGCGCGATTCGCCGCCAGCGAATAAATTCGCGAAACTCCCGCGAAAATTCGGGGAAAAAATTCGCCGGCGTCAAAATTTTTTTTTCGAAAAACGGGCGCCGGCGTCAAAAACGGGCGCCGGCGTCAGAAAAACGGGCGCCGGCGTCAAAAACGGGCGCCGGCGCCGTTTCGCGAATTTTTCGCCGTTTCGCGAATTTCGAGAATTTTTCGGCGAAGCGAAACGGCGCAAATTCGCCCATCACTATTTGTAAAGACTGTTTCACTACTCTGATGTTTGCCTTCTGCCTGGTTTAGCTCATCAGAAATCAGTGACTGATGTATACTAATAAAATTCCCAAGCCAAGTCTGTTAAAAAATGACTGCTTGAGTTTTTGATGCCCATAGACCATGTTTCTGCTCTGATTTTTCAAAGAACTACAGGATGTTATCAGTATACTGTAAGTGCAGAAAGGCCAGGGCTCCAATAATGAATAGCCCAACAGTGAATGACTGTACTGGAGCAGTTAACTAATTCTCTGTAGAGACCTAGTAGCTCATAATTGCATGAAAGGCAACTATTATTATGTGTTGGGCCATACATGACCAGAGTGCATTAAATAGCCTATGCATTGAACTTGTCAAGTGCTGTGTAAAAGAATGCATTAAGAAAATAATACATTTTCAGAGACAATTCTAATTGACTTCTATAAAATTCTTCAGCTTTTAATAACCAGCTATTAGAGTTTTAAAAAATATTCTTGAATATGTTCACCAATGCAATTTTGCCATGTTTAATATATGCATTTTGAGGGTGAAGACATAGATGTACAACACTCTCCAACATGCACAGACATACAATACACATACAAATTATTATATTTTTGTAGTAAACTGCAATTGTTTTATTTAAATTATCACCATGGTGAGTGAGACTTTGAGCCTAAGATAAATGGAATAATTTGTTTTTATGGTGATCAAGTTTTTCTGATTCAAATTTATAGGAATAAAATAGAAAGCATGTACAAAATGAAAATCAGAGGGGCCAGACACTTCATTTAGAGATATTTATTTAAAATTTAGCCACAGTAAAAAAGAATGCAGAATCACAACTATTACTAATACACTATGGGCCATACATTTGCCCCAAGTGTATCAATTCATAATCTTCATCCTAGTGTCCTAAAATTAGCATAGTGTTTCTAAAACACTGGTATAGATATTAACTGTTTTTGACTGGTTTAATACTTGTTAAATAATTAACTACTGGGGTACTACTTTACGTCAATATATTTATAATTTTTTTCTTAGCCCTGGCCATCCTCCATGTCAGCTACGCATGGGTAAGCTCCTCCCCTTGACCCCAGACAGAAGACACTCCCCTCCCAAAAACTTCAAAGCCTCCCCACTCCCCTACACAGGTGTCTCTTTTGACCTCAGGCAATAAGTATCTTGTTTTCTATAGGACCCATCTCACGGCCTCACTGAGAAGTCGGTCATTAGGGGGCAGGGCCGCCATCAGGGGGGGACAGGGGGGACAAGCGTACCGGGCCCGGGCATGAAGGGGGGCCCGGCAGCGCTGCATTTTTTTGAAGATCCGGGCCCCCCTTACGAGCGCCCGAGCCGTACGTCTTGCCTCTTCAGTGCCGAATGCGGAAGTGCCGAAAAGCCGAAGCCGATGCGACGAAAAGACCTGAAGTCACGGAAAAAGCCGAAGTCCCGAAGTCACGAAGCGCCGAAAAGACCCGAAGTCACGAAAACAGCCGAAGCCGAAGTCCTGAAGCAGCGCAAAGACCCGAAGTCACGAAAACAGCCGAAGCCGAAGTCCTGAAGCGGTGAAAAGACCCGAAGTCACGAAAGGAGGCGAAGTTGAAGTACTGAAGCCATGAGTTCAATTCTACTGAACACCAGTTTGTGTTTTTTTTTTTTTTTAATCCCCTGGCCACCAATGTATTATTTTAATATTCTATAGGCCCCTGCCACCAATCTTTTTTTTAAAACTTTTGTTTTTGGGGCCCCAATTTTTTTTTTAACTCGTAAAGGCCCCTTGCCACCATTGTTTTTTTTGGGGTTTTTTTTTTAAAAAAAAAATTAATTTTCTTTTTGGTGGCCCCAAATTTTTTTAACTTGTAAGGAGGCCCCTGCCACCAGTTTTTTTTTTTTTTCAAAAAAAAATTATTTTTTTTTTAAATTTTTTTTGGGGCCCCAATTTGTTTTTAACTTGTAAGGGGGCCCCTGCCACCATTTTTTTTTTTTTTCAAAAAAATTTTTTTTTCTCCAAATTTTTTTTTTGGGGCCCCAATTTGTTTTTAACTTATAAGGGGGCCCCTGCCGCCAATGTTTTTTTTTTTTTTCAAAAAAAAATTAATTTTTTTTCAAATTTTTTTTTGGGGCCCCAATTTGTTTTTAACTTATAAGGGGGCCCCTGCCGCCAATGTTTTTTTTTTTTTCAAAAAAAAATTAATTTTTTTTCAAATTTTTTTTTGGGGCCCCAATTTGTTTTTAACTTAGAAGGGGGCCCCTGCCACCAATGTTTGTTTATTTTTTAGTTTTTTTTACATTTTTTTTGTTGGGGCCCCAAGTTTTTTTTAACAGGGGGCCCCTGCCACCAATGTTTTTAAAAAAAAAAAAATTTTAATTTTTTTTTTTTTGGGGCCCCAATTTTTTTTATAAGGGGGCCCTGACCATCAATAGCTTTTTACAACTTGTGTGTGGGGGTTACTTTTTTAGCGCTGATGTCTGTGTGGTCTTTTAACTGCGATGTGGGCGGGATATGGGGCGGAGCTTGGTCGTCAGTGTGGGCGGGGCCCAGGGGGCCCCAAAAATTTTGTTGTATGGGGCCCCGTGATTTCTAATGGCGGCCCTGTTAGGGGGAGTCAGGTTTTATGGTTTTCCTGACAAGGGCTACTGATTAGCTACCAGATAATGGATCTGCTTGTTGGGAAAGCCCTGGAACATAGGGGTGGGGTGGCTGGGCTACTGGTGGCGGCTGCTGGTCGCAGCTATGTAATAGCTGTGGTGGTGATATTGGCTTGCCAGGCTACCACTATTGTTTATGGCAAGTGAAGTTGGCA
The DNA here is from genome assembly GCF_017654675.1 of Xenopus laevis. NCBI lineage: Eukaryota > Metazoa > Chordata > Amphibia > Anura > Pipidae > Xenopus > Xenopus laevis. The sequence goes on from NC_054377.1 coordinate 38,579,175, forward strand.
TTTTGTGGCTGCCACTGGTGGTTCTGTGTGTCTTCCCAATCTGCCTACTAAAAGGCAGCAGCTTGGGTACATAGGAATACCGGCTGCGGTGCAGTGATTTAATGGTTATCTGAAGGGTTTTTATATTTTTGTGATGGGTTCTATAGACTCTGCTACCGCACTATATATACATTCCGCACTATATATTTGTGTATATGGTACAGTATGTATACATGTTTTTAAAAAAAAGCAAAAAAAACCCTTCTGGTTTATGCAGGTCCACTGATCACTAATCAGCTGGAGGCAATAATTACTCAACTACCTGAAGAGCCTGTTCCACACTAACCTCAGTGCTGTTATCTTCAGAGATGTCTGGTAAGAAATCCATTTATCGTCCATACTAACTGTGAGTGTATGCCTTATTGTAGGTGATGAAAGCCTCAGTAAGTATGCAAGTGCAGTTCAGGCTGCAGACCTGTATTCTAGATTCAGATTGGCCTAAGGAGTTGTATCCAGATCAGTATCATGCTGATTCCCATTAACCCTTTCCCTGCCAAGAATGTAGCTCCTACGTTATTTTAAAAAAAAGGCTGCAAGTGCCAAGAACGTAGGAGCTACGTTCTTTCTTTAATCAGCTGCCTCTATGCACTCCTGCAAAAATCGAAGTGCAGAGAGGTTCTCCTGGCCCCTCCACCCCCTAAACAATGAGCCTAGGGGGCTGCCAGTCGGTTCCTGTGCTGCGATTGTCGCAGGACCCGACTTCTTACCGGATCCTGGCTGCTGTATGCTGCTCCCCCTGTGCTGCTTCTTCCTGGACCCGACCTCGTGTGAAGCTCCGCCCACACACTTCCTGCTGTTGATCTCTGTGATCCTGGAGTCTGCAGATCTGCTTCTGATCCCTTCTTCTCCAAAAAACTGTAAGTGCCCTTCTATTTACACAGTTACACACACACACATACATGCAATCACACATACATACATGCATTTACACATGCACAGCACACATATAACTAAAGGTAGATTTTTTTTTTAATTTTCTGGCTTTTTATGTATTTTACAGAGTCATATACAAATATACACACACACTTATACACTTGTCAGAGCGGTACACACATCTTTTTTTTTTTAGTTCATCAGTTTCCCTCTTTTTATTCCCTAAAAAACTGTTGCTTTACCAGTGTGACTAGTGGATCAAGCATTCTGACCACTAACCACACTGTTGGATCAGTTATTTTGTTATTTTATTGATTTGCCTAATTGTATTTGATTTTTGGGATTTTTATGCATTCATTGTTGTTCCTTACATTTTTTAGCGTCATTTGCTCTTTGATCATTTGGAGTACAAAACATTTTTAGCAAAGTTGGGTTCGTCAGAATGTGTACTTTCCAAAAATATATGGTTTTGGGGGTCCTTGTGCCGTTAGGAGGGTCTTGTGGCACACAATGCGCAGTCAAAGGTCTTTGTTCACAGAAGGCGAATCGGCAGCCGAGAAAATTCATATGCACTATTTGTATTTGGGGTCCCCACATGCCAGCTGCTTTGGTATATCTATGCATATTGGGCATCAAACTGTTCAGTAGACCCTTCGCATCAATATTTAGCGTGTTTTACAATTGTATGTAAGAAATTGGGTGAGAAAAATGCAGCCAATTACAATATTTTTAGGTGATTTTTTAGAAATGTCATAAAAACCACAGCCTTTAGCGTAGCTTTGCAGTATGGTACTTTGGAGTACAAAGACATGCATACCCAATTTGTATTCCGGGGAATGTGTACTTTCCGAAAATATATGGTGTTCTGGGGTGAAATTACTCTTTTCTAACTTTGCCCCTCTCAAAATGATGTAAATGTGTTGCTTTTGCGGTACCTGAAATGACAGACCATATGGGGGTCTTCCTTTTGGGGCCCCTGTATGCCATGTGCTTGGGTACACCTTTACATATTGGGCATCAAACTGTTCAGAGGACCCTAGGCTTTCATATTTGGGGTGATTTCTCTTGATACCTAAAAGTATGTGGGTAATACAATGCTGCAGGTTAGAAATTTTGAGGTGATTTTTGGAAATGTCACCAAAATCACCAAATTTAGGAATGGTTTGTGGCTTGGTACTTTGGAGTACAAAGACATGCATACCCAATTTAGATTTGTGGGAATGTGTACTTTCCGAAAATATATGGTTTTCTGGAGTGAACTTACTTTTTTCTACTTTTGACCCCCCCCCCCAAATGATGTAAATGTGTTGATTTTGCTGTAGCTGAAATGACAGACCATATGGGGGTCTTCCTTTTGGTGCCCCTGTATGCCATGTGCTTGGGTACACTAATACAAATAGTTTGGGCATCAAACTGTTCAGAGGACCCTAGGCTTTCATATTTGGGGTGATTTCTCTTGATACCTAAAAGTATGTGGGTAATACGATGCTGCAGGGTAGAAATTTTGAGGTGATTTTTGGAAATGTTGCCAAAATCACCAAATTTAGGAATGGTTTGCGGCTTGGTACTTTGGAGTACAAAGACATGCATACCCAATTTATATTTGTGGGAATGTGTACTTTCCGAAAATATATGGTTTTCTGGGGTGAACCTACTTTTTTCTACTTTTACACCCCCCCCCCCAAAACGATGTAAATGTGTTGATTTTGCAGTGTCTGGAATTACAGAAATCATAGCTCAAATGAGGTGTCTACATTTTAGGGCCCCTATATGCCACATGCTTGGGTACACCTATACATATTGGGCATCAAACTGTTCAGAGGACCCCAGGCTTTCATATTTGGGGTGTTTTACATTGATAGCTAATGATGTGTGGGAGATATGATTCTGTAGATTGGAAGCTTTGAGGTCATTTTTCAAAAACAACTTTAGGAAACAATTGCAACTTGGTAGTTTGGAGTACAATGATATATTTACCCATTTTTGATTCACCAGAATCTGTTCTTTCTAATAATGGGTAGTTTTCTAGGGTAAACCTACTGTTAGTGGAACAGTTGGCCTTGAAATCAGAAGTATGCCGTTTGGGGAGCGGTGCTTTGGAAATTTGGTAGTGTACTGCTTGTAGATTTTGATCTATACAAGTGAGAAATCTCCATAAAACTATATATATTTGGTATTGCCGCGTTCAGGAGACATAGACCTTTCCAAATCGGCTGTGTTCTCGTACATAAAATAAATGATGTTTCTGATATATGTGATTGTTCTTTGTGAAACATGAGTTTTTTCATTTTATTGGACACTTAGAAGCCTATATTTTTTTACAGAAGTAGAATTACACCAAAATTCTTGCATATTTTGAAAGTTCAGGTTGTCCTGAAAAAAACAATATATTGTTTTCCTGGGTAAACTAAAAGACCAAGAAAGGCCCTTAAAGTGAAAGAGCGCAAAATATCTAAAAACTGCTTGGCAGAAGATGTTCGCATGGCCATAGCCCGCAAGGGGGGGGGGAAGATCTTTTTACAGGTCTCTGGCACTGAAGCTTGTTCACTTTCACCCAGAGGCTAAGCACTGGAATTGGGGAAACAACTGTATCCCAACTATGGTTTTCAAATATATTCATTACTGGGAAAGAATATGGGAATTGTTCTCCTTTGATTTGCAGGAAAGATTAAATACATTCAGGTATTTCAGGTGCTGGTGGCACTGTCAGTCACAGTCTGGGCTGCCTTCAGAATTGTTACACATCATACTGAATTCATAAGCGTAGTTTCTTAATGCTGGTGATACCTTACAAGTTATATCTACTAGTTATTCCATACTAGTTACACCAGACTGGTTATTATTAACTACTCGGTAATATCATACTTTGTATAGCATCGCAAGACCTTGCAATTAGGGGCATTCAGTGAAAGTATACTGTGTATAGCACTACATATCTTTATAATCTAGCCCAATCTGTGATTGTATAATGTTGCAGGCTCACTCAATAATTTCATAATGGCCACTCAGTAACTGTGTTTTGTGTTCGGCACTATAGGCCTTTACATGTATGGTCACCCAGTAATTGTATACTGTGTACATCTCTTCCTGCCCTGTACATTATGGCCATAGTTTTTTTTTTTTAAATGGGTATAACACAGGAGCGGTTTGGTCTTTGTGTAAAGCCAGTGAACAATATTATTATGATAATAACTGCAGTTGGCCATGGATTATCGTTAATGTTGGAATCAATTCAGTATATGGATTGTCAGGGTTTTGACTTGTTTAAACATTTTATGTTTGCGTGGGCCACTGCATAGGGTTATTACCTGTTCTTAGATTATAGGCCTTTTTATATGCCAATACTGTATATTACAGTATTAGCCTTCCAACCATCTTATGCCCTTAGTAATTATGTGCATTACTATTATATTAAGGGTTATAGACAAATAAATTGGCTAAGTTGTGTGCTTTAGGCCAGGTCATCTGTTTTTAAGGCCATTCATTATGTCATTAGTTCCACTGCAATGATTATTAATCAGCAGTTTAGATATGCAGTATGCAGTAGTGCTTTGCGTATTGTTAAAGGGAAAAATGGTTCTCTATATTCTAGAGCTTTTTTACTCTAGGCCACAATAGGGCAAGTGCTCATTATGGCAATACTTGGTTATAACCAGGCAATAGGTGAATATGGAACCTTATAGGATGTTCTACAAATTAGTATGATATATTTTCAGATAAAGTTTATGCAATTTATAAGGTATGGGGTGTTGCTACATTTAACCAATATTTTGGTAATGCATATCAGTAGTTTGGCAATGCCAGCATTACTGCATCTAACCATGATGCCTTAGGGCTATTTGAAATAACATAATGTAAAAGCATTGTGCAAATACTTTATGGCAAAATTATAAGTAGCAAATAAAGCCAATACTATGATAGATGCAAAAATTGTTTAAATTCAGATGTCAGTATATCTTTAGGCTGTTGCTCCTCAACTGCACAGGGGATTAGCTACTGTTTCAGGAGTTCCATAAGTTAGATAGACCTGTTACACAGTCTATGTAGTTGCCCAACGTTAGATTGTGCCTCTTAAAGAGGAATGTGCCTCTTAAAGATTACATTAGAGCAGGCAGCTGTGTTTATCAGTTCTATCATACCAGTGTTTTCAGTGCACCACTCATATAGGAGGTAGTTCTATTCAGTATTGGCATTCTGTGAATGCAGTTACAGTGACTAAAAATGTCACCAAAATCACCAAATTTAGGAATGGTTTGCGGCTTGGTACTTTGGAGTACAAAGATATGCATACCCAATTTAGATTCGTGGGAATGTGTACTTTCCGAAAATATATGGTTTTCTGGGGTGAACTTACTTTTTTCTACTTTTGACCCCCCCCCCCCAAATGATGTAAATGTGTTGATTTTGCTGTAGCTGAAATGACAGACCATATGGGGGTCTTCCTTTTGGTGCCCCTGTATGCCATGTGCTTGGGCTATACCTATGCATATTGGGCATCAAACTGTTCAGAGGACCCTAGGCTTTCATATTTGGGATGATTTCTCTTGATACCTAAAAGTATGTGGGTAATACGATGCTGCAGGGTAGAAATTTTGAGGTGATTTTTGGAAATGTTGCCAAAATCACCAAATTTAGGAATGGTTTGCGGCTTGGTACTTTGGAGTACAAAGACATGCATACCCAATTTAGATTCGCGGGAATGTGTACTTTCTGAAAATATATGGTTTTCTGGGGTGAACTTACTTTTTTGTACTTTTGACCCCCCCCCAAAACAATGTAAATGTGTTGATTTTGCTGTACCTGAAATGACAGACCATATGGGGTCTTCCTTTTGGGATCCCCTGTATGCCATGTGCTTGGGTACACCTATACATATTGGGCATCAAACTGTTCAGAGGACCCTAGGCTTTCATATTTGAGGTGATTTCTCTTGATACCTAAAAGTATGTGGGTAATAAGATGCTGCAGGCTAGAAATTTTGAGGTGATTTTTGGAAATGTCGCCAAAATCACCAAATTTAGAAATGGTTTGCGGCTTTTTACTTTGGAGTACAAAGACATGCATACCCAATTTATATTTGTGGGAATGTGTACTTTCCGAAAATATATGGTTTTCTGGGGTGAACCTACTTTTTTCTACTTTTACACCCCCCCCCCCAAAACGATGTAAATGTGTTGATTTTGCAGTGTCTGGAATTACAGAACTCATAGCTCAAATGAGGTGTCTACATTTTAGGGCCCCTATATGCCACATGCTTGGGTACAAATATACATATTGGGCATCAAACTGTTCAGAGGACCCCAGGCTTTCATATTTGGGGTGTTTTACATTGATAGCTAATGATGTGTGGGAGATATGATTCTGTAGATTGGAAGCTTTGAGGTCATTTTTCAAAAACAACTTTAGGAAACAATTGCAACTTGGTAGTTTGGAGTACAATGATATATTTACCCATTTTTGATTCACCAGAATCTGTTCTTTCTAATAATGGGTAGTTTTCTAGGGTAAACCTACTGTTAGTGGAACAGTTGGCCTTGAAATCAGAAGTATGCCGTTTGGGGAGCGGTGCTTTGGAAATTTGGTAGTGTACTGCTTGTAGATTTTGATCTATACAAGTGAGAAATCTCCATAAAACTATATATATTTGGTATTGCCGCGTTCAGGAGACATAGACCTTTCCAAATCGGCTGTGTTCTCGTACATAAAATAAATGATGTTTCTGATATATGTGATTGTTCTTTGTGAAACATGAGTTTTTTCATTTTATTGGACACTTAGAAGCCTATATTTTTTTACAGAAGTAGAATTACACCAAAATTCTTGCATATTTTGAAAGTTCAGGTTGTCCTGAAAAATACAATATATTGTTTTCCTGGGTAAACTAAAAGACCAAGAAAGGCCCTTAAAGTGAAAGAGTGCAAAATATCTAAAAACTGCTTGGCAGAAGATGTTCGCATGGCCATAGCCCACAGGGGGGGGGGGGTAAGATCTTTTTACAGGTCTCTGGCACTGAAGCTTGTTCACTTTCACCCAGAGGCTAAGCACTGGAATTGGGGAAACAACTGTATCCCAACTATGGTTTTCAAGTATATTCATTACTGGGAAAGAATATGGGAATTGTTCTCCTTAGATTTGCAGGAAAGATTAAATACATTCAGGTATTTCAGGTGCTGGTGGCACTGTCAGTCACAGTCTGGGCTGCCTTCAGAATTGTTACACATCATACTGAATTCATAAGCGTAGTTTCTTAATGCTGGTGATACCTTACAAGTTATATCTACTAGTTATTCCATACTAGTTACACCAGACTGGTTATTATTAACTACTCGGTAATATCATACTTTGTATAGCATCGCAAGACCTTGCAATTAGGGGCATTCAGTGAAAGTATACTGTGTATAGCACTACATATCTTTATAATCTAGCCCAATCTGTGATTGTATAATGTTGCAGGCTCACTCAATAATTTCATAATGGCCACTCAGTAACTGTGTTTTGTGTTCGGCACTATAGGCCTTTACATTTATGGTCACCCAGTAATTGTATACTGTGTACATCTCTTCCTGCCCTGTACATTATGGCCATAGTTTTTTTTTTTTTAAATGGGTATAACACAGGAGCGGTTTGGTCTTTGTGTAAAGCCAGTGAACAATATTATTATGATAATAACTGCAGTTGGCCATGGATTATCGTTAATGTTGGAATCAATTCAGTATATGGATTGTCAGGGTTTTGACTTGTTTAAACATTTTATGTTTGCGTGGGCCACTGCATAGGGTTATTACCTGTTCTTAGATTATAGGCCTTTTTATATGCCAATACTGTATATTACAGTATTAGCCTTCCAACCATCTTATGCCCTTAGTAATTATGTGCATTACTATTATATTAAGGGTTATAGACAAATAAATTGGCTAAGTTGTGTGCTTTAGGCCAGGTCATCTGTTTTTAAGGCCATTCATTATGTCATTAGTTCCACTGCAATGATTATTAATCAGCAGTTTAGATATGCAGTATGCAGTAGTGCTTTGCGTATTGTTAAAGGGAAAAATGGTTCTCTATATTCTAGAGCTTTTTTACTCTAGGCCACAATAGGGCAAGTGCTCATTATGGCAATACTTGGTTATAACCAGGCAATAGGTGAATATGGAACCTTATAGGATGTTCTACAAATTAGTATGATATATTTTCAGATAAAGTTTATGCAATTTATAAGGTATGGGGTGTTGCTACATTTAACCAATATTTTGGTAATGCATATCAGTAGTTTGGCAATGCCAGCATTACTGCATCTAACCATGATGCCTTAGGGCTATTTGAAATAACATAATGTAAAAGCATTGTGCAAATACTTTATGGCAAAATTATAAGAAGAAAATAAAGCCAATACTATGATAGATGCAAAAATTGTTTAAATTCAGATGTCAGTATCTCTTTAGGCTGTTGCTCCTCAACTGCACAGGGCATTAGCTACTGTTTCAGGAGTTCCATAAGTTAGATAGACCTGTTACACAGTCTATGTAGTTGCCCAACGTTAGATCGTGCCTCTTAAAGAGGAATGTGCCTCTTAAAGATTACATTAGAGCAGGCAGCTGTGTTTATCAGTTCTATCATACCAGTGTTTTCAGTGCACCACTCATATAGGAGGTAGTTCTATTCAGTATTGGCATTCTGTGAATGCAGTTACAGTGACTACTACTAGCACTAGGAAGTATTGTGAGGTAGAGGGATTATACCAAAAGAAATAACAAGTTAAGCAGTCATCTTTTGCAAGGAACAGGAGGCCTTGGTCTAGTGGATAAGTGATCTGCACGCCACATGGGACCAAGAACTCCTTGTGATCCTAGACAAGTCACAAGCGTCAGTGTTGGTGAAGGACAAGGCTTGCTGCAGCTGTTCTAGAACTCTTAAGTGGGCAGTCTAAGGTTGGCCTAGTCAGAATGCTTAACATGTTTCAGGTCAAGGTGGCTTGTTGAAGGGAGTTTTTTTCTGATAGGGCTCATTTCCTACATAGTTTACTCAATACATCGTGAAACTCTTGGGTATTTTATTCACTATGAATCTTGAATAGGGTTTTTCCTTACATATGAGGGCCTTGCAAAGAGCACAATGCATTTAGCCTTGGCTTCTCAGTTCGGAGATCTTACTCTGTGTTTAGTTTGGTTAAGGCATGGGTCCCACAGGTCCCATTCAGCAATTGTCTCACTTGGACTTGCTCTGTGTGAGATTATCAAGGAGTCAAGTTATGGAAGTCAGATGTCCCTCACTATAGAATAATTCCAGATTCCCTTACGGAATTCATTACCTGTATGCATTTGCAGAAATTTCAGTTTTCTCAACCTAGTTTGAACAATTCACAATCACCCTGTGGTGTTGATTTTAAGAAAACTTACCAGCATACATCTCCTTTGAGGGTTTTAGTTTATACAATTCTTATTTTTTATCAGGGAGACAACGAGTTGCCATCTTTTTATTTATTTATTTTTTTAATTTTCTTATATGCAGATATTTTGTTTAGCCTGTATTTTTATTTTTGCAGGATCCTCATCTGCAATCTTAAACAGTTTAAGCCTTCAGAGATCCATTATAGTTTTTACTTATAATACCCCCCCAATAAGTTAAGCTTGGGTACATCTCATGCGTAGCTGACATGGAGGATGGCCAGGATAAAACCAGAAAATTTTAAACCATACTTACCGAAATTTTCCTTTCCTGATACGTAACATGGCAGTGGTCACTCATGGGTTAACAACCCGCTGGAATGTGAGGACAGGAAGTATCAAGCTAATAAAACTCCCCCCCCAAGACTCCCATCTCGTCTTTATTATACTGTTGGAATTGTAGAACCTTGGGAAGGGTTGTGACCACTGCCATGTTACGTACCAGGAAAGGAAAATTTCGGTAAGCATGGTTTAAAATTTTCTGTTTTCCTGATCCTCACATGGCAGTGGTCACTCATGGGAAATACCAAAGCTTAACAAAAAAATCAAGGGAGGGATTAATGCAAAAAAGTATTATTTATTATGTAGCTGAGACAGCCTCCAGTACTTTATGCCTGAAATTAGCTTGGGCTGCTGAAAACACATCCACTTTGTAGTGAGATATGAAGGTGTTAACTGACGACCAAGCGGCTGCTTTGCAAATTTCTTCAGGGGAAACCTGAGACCTGAATGCCCAAGACGCTGATAACGCTCTAGTAGAGTACGCCCTTAAACCCTTCGGACTAGCCATAGCACTTAAGGAGTAAGCCTTGCTGATGCAATCTTTGATCCATTTGTCTAAAATGTTCTTAGAAACTTTTTTACCCTTTCTGGTTCCTTCTGGAAATACAAGAGAGAGCTGTAGTACTTCTGAAACTTTCAGTTCTTGTCAGATAGCATTTGACACCTGACAACATCCAGGTTATGCCATAGAAGTTGTTCCTTATTTTGAGGATTAGACAAGAAGGTAGGTAGCACCACTAGTTGATTGATGTGGAAATTTGATACCACTTTAGGCAAGAAATCGTCATTCAGTTTTAACACCGCTTTATCGAAAAAATGGATACGTTTTTCTCAGCCATTGAGAGTGCATGTAGTTCACTGACTCTTTTAGCTGACACAATTACCAGTAGAAACACCATCTCCAGTGTCAGAAAACTTAGAGGTATTTCTTCAATAGGCTTAAAAGGATCGGTCATCAACGCTTTTAACACTAATAGTAGATCCCATGGTGGTACTTTGTCTCTGCAGCTTGGTTTAAGGTGTTTAATGGCTTGGATAAATCTGATCACCAAAGGATGAGATGCCCATTGTATTGACGTTAGGGCAGATTTAGCTGATATGTGACTTCTTAGTGTATTGATACTAAGTCCCTTATCCAGTCCTTGTTGAAGAAATTCTACTACCGATTCAGGTTTGGGTTGGAGAAAATTCACTCCCTGGGTATTGCACCAGTCAGAGAACACACCCCAGATTCTATAGTAGGTATTGGATGTAGAAGGTTTCCTGGAAGCCAACATTGTGTTTATCACTTTCTCGGAGAGGCCCTTTTCTTTCATGATTTGCCTTTCAACCTCCATGCCGTTAAAGCTAATCTTTCCAGGTTGGGGTGCACCAGAGGACCTTGAGATAACAGGTTGGGGATCAATGGAAGTTTGATTGGGTGATCCAAGGCCACCAGGAATAATTGTGGAAACCACAGTCTCCTCGGCCACCACGGCAAAACAATGATCACATCCGCATTGTCCTGAGGAATCTTCCTGAGAACCTTTTGAATTACAGGAAATGGAGGGAAAATGAATGCCAGGGGAAATTCCCATTTCTTCGAAAATGCATCCGTGAACAGGGCTTCCTTCTGTAGGAACCTCGAGCAAAACGTCTTTACTTTTATATTCGTTCTGGTTGCCATGAGATGTATTTGGGGAGTTCCCTATATCTCTGTGAGTTTCTGGAATATTTTCTGGTTCAGAGACCATTCTCCTGGATAGACTTGACTTCTGCTGAGAAAGTCTGCTTCTGTATTCAGTTTCCTAGGAATGTGAATAGCTGTCAAATTGGCTAGATGTTTCTCTGCCCAGTAGAGAATTTTCAAAGCGATTAAGAGCAATGACGGACTCTGCGTCCCTCCTTGTTTGCTGATGTACTTGACCACTGAGGAATTGTCTGAAACAATTTTTACTGGTTTCCCCAGAATCTGTTCTTGGAAAGCTAGGATAGCCTTCCATACTGCCATCAGTTCTTTCTTGTTGGATGACCAGTTCTTTGCCTGTTGAGTCCAATTTCCCTGGACAAGAACTCCATCTAGGTGGGCCCCCCAGCCTGAAGCACTTGTGCCTGTAGTAATCTTTACCCAGGTTGGCTCCTTCAAACTTACTGCTTGATTGAGATTGTGGGGGTTCTCCCACCAGGTTAGATCTTTCATAGTGTTTATACTTAGTATCACAGTTTGTGACGAATTCTCGACCTTGTTCCATTGGAGTAGAAAGTCTTGTTGAAGCATCCTTGTGTGGCTCATGGCCCATTTGACCGCATCCATTGTGGAAACAAACTTCCCTATCATTTGTTTACACTGTTTTACAGATTTTTTGTTGTTCTTCCGAAAACTCTTTACTGTTTTTGTAATTGACTTTATTTTGTGCCTTGGGAGAGATATGATTTCCTTCTTTGTATTGAAGATTACTCCTAAATAGTTGAGCTTCTGAGTTGGGACTAGTTGAGATTTCTCTAGATTTACTATCCAGCCATGTGTTTGTAGAGTCTTCAGCACAAACTGAGTGTGGACTTGTAATGCTTTTGGACTTTGACTTTTCACGAGAATGTCGTCTAAGTACGAATAAATTTGAATTCCTTGTAGTCTTAGGTGAGCGATAACTGGTGCTAGTACTTTTGTGAAGGTTCTGGGAGCAGTTGACAGGCCGAATGGTAGGGCTCTGTATTGAAAATGTTGGTCGAGAATGCAAAATCTGAGAAATTTCTGATGTTTTCTTGTTACTGGTATGTGGAGATAAGCGTCTGTTAAATCGATCATCACCATCCAGTCCCCTTGCTGGACTTCTAGTGCGATGGTTCTGACAGATTCCATCCTGAAAGTTTGGACATTGAGTAATTGGTTTAAGATGCATAGATCTAGAATCGGTCTGTATTCTCCTGATGTCTTCTCCTTCAGAAAGAATGTAGAATAAATTCCTTTGAATTTTTGGCCTCGTTCCACTCTTTGTATGATCTGTTTTTGTAACAGACTCCTCAAAATCTTCCTTAATTGTGTCTTGATTCTGGGATTCTTTGGAGAACTGGATTTTATGAAGAAATCTTGTTTTGGCTGATGTTTGAATTCCAGAGAGTATCCTTCTGTGATAATGGTTTTTACCCATTTGTCTGATGTAGTGGTGGCCCAAACATCTTGGAACTTCGTCAACCTTCCTCCTACTGACGATGATTGGGCCTTCGTACCTTCTTGCTTGTTTTTTATTGATTCTGTCTTCCCATTTAAAAGGACGAAAGGAATTACCCTGGAATTACCATCCAGTCCCCTTGCTGGACTTCTAGTGCGATGGTTCTGACAGATTCCATCCTGAAAGTTTGGACATTGAGTAATTGGTTTAAGATGCATAGATCTAGAATCGGTCTGTATTCTCCTGATGTCTTCTCCTTCAGAAAGAATGTAGAATAAATTCCTTTGAATTTTTGGCCTCGTTCCACTCTTTGTATGATCTGTTTTTGTAACAGACTCCTCAAAATCTTCCTTAATTGTGTCTTGATTCTGGGATTCTTTGGAGAACTGGATTTTATGAAGAAATCTTGTTTTGGCTGATGTTTGAATTCCAGAGAGTATCCTTCTGTGATAATGGTTTTTACCCATTTGTCTGATGTAGTGGTGGCCCAAACATCTTGGAACTTCGTCAACCTTCCTCCTACTGACGATGATTGGGCCTTCGTACCTTCATGCTTGTTTTTTATTGATTCTGTCTTCCCATTTAAAAGGACGAAAGGAATTACCCTGGTTTCCTTGCTTCCTCCAAGAGGGTTGATTGTAAAATCTTTTGCCCGGTCATTAGGATCTGCTTCCTGAAAAATCTGTTTATCCCTGGGGGTCCTGAAGTTTCTCTTCCCTCTTCTGTCTTGAGGAAGGAATCTTCCCAGCTGAAGCTTTAGATATGATGTGATCAAGTTTTGATCCGAATAGTAATTGGCCTTGAAAAGGCAGTTTACATAAGTTGTGTTTAGATGGATTGTCCGCTTGCCAATGCTTAAGCCAAAGAGACCTTCTAGCTGCTACAGCTAATCCCAAACTTTTGGCTGACCATCTGATGACATCCAGCGATGCTTCTGCTGTGTAATCGGTAGCCAATTTGACTACTTGTAGATCATCCAGAATTTGCTCTCTGCTTGTTCTGTTGTTTAAGGACTCTTCCAGGTTGAGTAACCAAAGTTTTGTGGCCCTAGCAACGAGGTAATAGCCACTGCTGGTTTGCATATTGATCCAACTGTATAAGCCTTCTTTAAAGTGTTGTCCTGTCTTCTTTCCATGACGTCTCTTAGGGAGATGCCCTCATCCACCGGAAGAGTGGTTTTAACGTGCCACCCTTGTGATGGCTACATCCACTTTAGGGGGTTCTTCCCAATCCTTTATCTCTTCCTTATCAAACGGATACATCTTGCTCATCTTTTTGGTGACAAAGAACTTTTGGTCTGGCTGGTCCCATTGTGTCTTGATTTCTTCTTTAATCACCTTGTGTATTGGTAAGAGATTATTTTTCTTCTTTTGACACTTAAACATTTTGTCATGTCTGGTAGATGTGTCATCTTCCGAGTCTAAGTCTAGAATTTTCCTAAGAGCCAAAATAAGAGGTTCAACTTTTTCCAAGTCGAAGTTAGAATCTTTGTCTTTATCTGAATTCACATCAGTTTGGCTATCCTCAGATAAGTATTCTCCAGACTCTTTGGAATAAGTTAAAGAGATGGGTAGTTTAGCGGTTTTAGCAGGAACACTGAATGACATGGTTTTAACTGCTTTTTCTGTGCCTTTGGAAATAGCTGAAGCCATAGAATCCACAAAAGACATCTGCATCCAGTTCATGAGATGGGAGATTTGGTCTGATGTGCTGGGGCTAGCTGCATTAGATAAGCAATCTTGGCAGAGTCTTTTATTTTCTTGTCACAAGCTTCACATTGCCTTCTGGAGATTTTCCTTCTGTGTTCCTCCAGTTCATCATTGTCCCTAGAGTCCCTATTAAAAATAAGGATACATTAAGCCTTCAAAATCAACAAAATACATATAGGTATGTGTGTATATATATATATATATATATATATATATATATATATATATATATATATATATATATATATATATATATATATATATATATATATATACACACACATATATGTGAACCCAAAAACACAGGCTTGTATCAACTCACCCCCTGTGAGCAGAATGTGACCTTCTGTGGGAACTCATAGCTGCAAGAACAAGCAAGCATATTAGTAAGCCAATGATTCAGTTTGTAACTGATATTAGGCAGATAAGGTATTTACCGGTTGTTTCTGTTATTTACTGCAAGGCTAGTCAGTGGTAATGGTGGGCAAAGCATCGCAGGAACGCCAGGAGCGTCCTAAACCTTTCGCGCCGACTTTTAAATGGTCTCTGCATTGAAAAACCACCGCATCATGCGTTCCAGGCTGAACCGCACCGCCATTTTGATTCACCGATGAAAGCCGATACACGCTTACCTTAATAGTTCCCTGGTCCCAGCAAAGCATGCCTCAAGAGGGCTTAAAGCCTAGGATTGTGAAAGACAATCCCCATATGCCCAGGTCACTAAAGGGCTCCTGGGAACGGTTGGCAATCAGCGTTACACCAGGACTTCAGCAGGAGGAGGCAGGCTGCTGGCACATAATGTAGATTCTCCTCACTCCAACAGGATAAAAAAAGACGAGGTGGGAGTCTTGGGGGGGGAGTTTTATTAGCTTGATACTTCCTGTCCTCACATTCCAGCGGGCTGTTAACCCATGAGTGACCACTGCCATGTGAGGATCAGGAAAGGGAAAATTACAATCATACTTACCGTGATTTTCCTTTCCTGGCCATCCTCCATGTCAGCAAGTTTTTTTCCCCACCCTTACTGTAGATTAACCTGGCAGCTTGTTACTGAGACACCTGTGTAGGGGAGTGAGGAGGCTTTGACGTTTTTGGGAGAGGAGTGTCTTCTGTCTGGGGTCAAGGGGAGGAGCTTACCCCTATGTAGTATGATGTAATCTTCCCTTTTCTATACTTGTGATCTTGGTGTCTTAGGTGTCTAATGTGTTGCAATATCCTAAAAGTGTAGATGTTACATTAATTTTATCTGATGAACAGAAATATAATACATATACATTAAAAAAAATCACCCAATGCGTTAAATAGTACATTGTTTTTTGACTAGTAAATATAAAGAAATATTAACAGGACTGATGTCAGTGGTGCAGTTTGCTTAAGTATAATTCTCATAAAACTCAAATTTTTACAACTTCAATCTTATCATGGTAACATACATTGCCTACGTTAATTGAACCAAAATGTATTCTTAGTTTTATTTATCACATTTATTAGATCCAGATATGTAGAGGTATAATTACTATTGGTCACTTAATTCAATTGAAAGTTAAGTAGCAACCCCACAATATCGTTAAAAAATATGTTGTAGAATGAATTCACTAATTAATTGCTTATATAACTTCAATTAATATAAGAATTCATTGATTATCAATTAATTGGTTAAAATGCTAGTGCTAATAAATATCAAAAATTCATTGAAAAATGTGATATTATTATAAAAAGAGGATCCTATATATCTCAGCAATTCATGAATAAAAAGAATGTAAAAGGAAAATAGATTAGAGGTGGAGTTTTCCCAAAATCTCCTGAATAAGGCTTTTTTCTGTCTTGGACACCACACGGAGAGAAAGGCAGGACTCTAAGGACTGTGGTCTCTGTATTTTAACTAATCTGTAGAAGAGCTAGCTAAAAAAGCGCAAATCCCTAGAGTCGTGGAGTAAAAGAGGTATGGAGAATGATTGCTGCTAAAATTATTCAAAACCTTTGTGCGGCTAGAGGTTGCCGCAAAAGCGCTGAAGATTTTAAAATTAGGCTTTTAAAAAATAATAAAAAATACGAGCTTCGCGTATGCTTCGCGTATGCTTTCTCAAGGCAAAATTTTGCCTTGAGAAATTGCTGAGATATACAGGATCCTCTTTTCATTATAATATCACATTTTTCAATGAATTTTTGATATTTATTAGCACTAGCACTTTAACCAACTAATTGATAATCAATGAATTCTTAAATTAATTGAAGTTATACAAGCACTTGCACTTTTTTGAATGAATTATAACTGATGTTTTAAATGAATTCATTAACTAATTTTGGTAAAATTAATTGGTGGTGTGTAGGTATAGAATTAATTTAATGGCACATGAAGCACTAAGCACTTTTTCTAACTGTTGCACCTTAAATTAGTGAATTAATTCTACAACATATTTTTAACAATATTGTGGGGTTACTACTTTTCTTTCAATTTAATTAATTGCCAACATTAAGTCAAGTAGGATATCTACTTTAGTTCTATATGAGGTCATTTCAAAGTACAGGTATAGGATCCTTTATCCAAAAACCCATTATCCAGAAAGCTCAGAATTACGGAAAGGCTGTCTCCCAGAGACTCCATTTTATCCAACTAATCCAAATTTTTTAAAATGATTTCCTTTTTCGCTGTAATAATAAAATAGTATCTTATACTTGATCCCAGCTAAGATATTATTAATCCTTATTGTAAGCTAAACCATGATTTTCCAGTAACCTTAAGGTATGTAGATCTTACGGAAAGATTCATTATCTGGAAAACCCGAGGTCCCAAGCATTCTGGATAAAACCAATTTGTTTTTGCTTTTATTTGCAATATCTGATTTCCCGTAGGTCAAAAAATTACATACACCAAGTATGTAACTGTCTTGAAGATTGCCCAGTTATCTTAATTATTAATTAAATGGGAGTGCACAAGTGGCTGTATATACAGATATATCTTAGTTTAATTTCCTGTTTGCTCTTGGTACCCTGGGAAAATTCTAGCAACTCCGCTAAGACCTGAAAAACAAAGTGTGGATTTCCACAAGTCCAGTTCCTCTTTAGGAACAGTTTCTTAAAAGCTAAAGGTCCACAAGCATCTGTACAATGAAAATATTTAGAGAATAAAGTACCCCCTCTTGTAAATTATAAGGATATTATAAATTACCGAGGAGTTTCATGACCATATAAAGGTCATGGAACTCCGAGGTTACTTCTAATATCCTCATATTTGGCAACAGGGGGTACTTTATTATAAAACACACGTTTTAGTGAGTCATGTGACACAAATGTCATCACTACTCACCGTTTATAACTGATGACATCAGTACTCCCCGTTCATAGGGATATAATTTACAAGATATTAATGGCTTTTGTGTATTATATAGTGGATAATTCACACCCTACTGTAATTAATACAGATACTAGAAGTCACCAAGGAGTTATGTGACCATATAACAGCATGAGGCCGCAGGCCGAGTGCTTTTATACAGGTCACGTAACTCCGAGGTGACTTTAAATATATTTATAGTTTCGGTAGAGGTGCATTATTCATTATAATCTACAGTGTTTCTGTGTGCATGCAGTCTGCTTTGCTTTTTTTGAATATACACAGTGCCAAAATTTAGTCGGTTCCACTTTTATTTTTGTGTCTCCCTGTAGTCCCTTCAATATGTACCTTTTTTTTACTGGCTTCATTTTGACATCCTGATCCACCATGCCATAATGCTGCAGACTGAGAGCGGTGAAGGAAGAAAGGAGCGCAGGACCGGTGGGTGGGAGGGAGTGACACCAGAGACTGATATATGGTGGGGTTTGCAGAAACCATTGTAAGAGAGGTGACAGGTTAATGATGAGGAAGGAGGGCTGAGAGGGGATGGGTGAGATCGTTAAGTTAGGAATGCGGAGACGTGAACACTGTCACTAAGTAACGTGACGGGGGAGATGTGAGCTAGACATGCAGCCAGGAGATTGATTCATGGACGATGGGGGAGCAGGGGAGATTAGAGAGGCACAGAGGGAGCGAGACGGAAATGGATGGCGGGTGGGAGCGGAAGAAGGAGCAGGATCTCAGAGGGACAGAGGATGGGAGAAAGATCAAGACTCGAGATGGTAAAAGAGATCGTGACTGTAGAAGGAGGAGCGAGTGAGCGCGCCATTTCAAATAAGGAAGTGGGGGAAGTCAAACGCGAGGGCGCTGGTGTGAGAGCTCCCGGGAAAGTTCAGCAATGACAATTGCTGACACATTGTTATAAACGCCCGTTTATAAGGATATAATTTACAGTCTGGTCCCATAGGGAAATGACCAGACTGTAGATTATATAGTGAATAAAGTACCCCCTCTTGTAAAATATTATAAGTTACCAAGGAGTTTCATGACCATATAAAAACACAAGGCCGAAGGTAACTTATAATATCCTCGTATTTTGCAACTGGGGGTACTTTATTTATTATAATACACATGTTTCAGTGAGTCATGTGACAGAAATGACATCAGAACTCACTGTTTATAAATGATGACATCAGAACTGAGCGTTTATAAGGATATAATTTACAGGATATTCATGGCTTTTGTGTATTATTAGCATATATAAAAATCATGGAACAACAGAGACACTCAGAAGTGTCTGAAGGCTCAGTTAATGAATGAACTTTGCTTCAAAAGGTTCAACTGAACCCCAGGACAGCAAAAAGGGAACCAGTGAAGGATATAGAGATGTACAGTACCAAAGTATTAACAGGCCCAGATTCCTATTTGGGCCACCCCTAGGTTAGAGTGTCTGCCCTCCCCCGAGCATGCCCCCTCCCATTGCGAGCACGTGCATGAGCTTATTTGCAGGCTACCTTCGGAGCACTAGGGATTAGGTGTGTAGCAGTAATTTCCCAGTACTTCTGACAAAATTTTTATGCGACTGGGAGGCATGCTGCCACTAAAATCTTGCCATCCTGTTCCTGGGCCTTTGTGGCCTTGTCACAAAAAACAAACCAAAAAACAAACTGAAGCTTTCAGATCATCACCAGGACAAAGAGCTAGCCATTTGGAGGATGGTTCTTTGGTCAGATCAATCTGTTTGGCAATAATGATCATTGCAATATATGGAAGAAAAATGGTGAGGCTTTAAATGTATAGAACACCATCCAAACTGTGAAGCAAGAGGATGGCAGCATCATGCTGTGAGAGTGTTTCATTGGAAAAAGGACTTGTGCATGTCAAAAATAGCTGACATTATTAAGAAGTAGGTTTATGAAGGTTCTAAAGCAACACCTCAAGAAACGTAACATGTGGTCACAACTTTAGCCTTCAGCAATACAATGATACCTTAAAAGCCATAACAAAATGGGTTAAAGAAAAAAGTGAAAAGTATTGGAGTGGCCATCACAAAGCACAGACCTCAATCCTATGAATACTTAACCAACAGATAATTTATATCATATATTAGTGACTTATTAACAAATGTTTTTATATCATATATTAGTGACTTATTAACCAATGTTTTCATATATATATATATATATATATATATATATATATATATATATAATTTTTTTTTTTTTTTTAATATATCAGTAAATATTGCCCTTTTACATCTTTTACCCCGAGCAACCATTTTGTCATGGGGTGCATACTCATTCAGAGACCACCAGAAATCAGTAAACAATGCTGTCCATTCATTGGCTGATCTAACTTTGCATGTATGTCTGCCCTTGGCTTGTGCATGAGCACAGTTGATTCTGTGAGCACTTAGTAGTTAAAATCAAAGTTTTCCTATTTAGGATTTAAAGATCTGCCATATTCAAGGGTATGGTTTATCTTTAACACAGACAATATATAGTTAAATTATGAGTGAGTTTGTAAAAGCATCAAGCTTCCAGGTGTATGTAAACATTCACAAATGTATACATTTCAATTGCAAACTCACTGAATAGTTATGTCCCATGTGAGTTAAAGAGCTAAAAAGTACGAAGTTGTGTTCATTTCTGTTATACATCCACTAACTCTAGTCTTTATAGATTACATTTTTGGTTAAATAACAATATTAGAAACATTTTTTATTCTGCACAGTTTTTATTTTTTTTCTGCACTATTTACCCAGTTTCTTATTTTTACACTGAACTGTGCCTTTAAAAAATTCAGCATGTTTTTTTATGGCAGAAGTTGGAAATTCGTGTAATATATACATCAGTGCTGTCAAACTGGCGGGCCCACAGGCCTGACCCCCCCCTTGTGTGGACCACTACATGAATGTCTGCCTGCTGTGACTGTTATCCTTGTGTAAATTTAAAAGGTTATGTAGAAAAAACAGGGCCGACCGGCACTCAAACGGATCCACAGGACCAGAGAAGTTCAATTAAAAAATAATTTTATTTATACAAAGTTAAAAATGTATATCTGCATCTCCATCCACCCTACGTGTTTCGCACCCATTCAGGGCACTTAGTTAAGGGCTCTGATGACAGTCACAAGATTTAAGCATTTATACAGAAAACAACCAATCAAAAAAATAGGGGGGGAAAATTGAGTACCTCTCAATTCTTGAAGAGGTTAAATATTACAGAAAATACTTTAAAATCATTTATATAATCACTTTATATGTAGAAAGAAAGAAACCAATGTTTCTAAACATTTTCATTTATGCAATTCTGGTGATCTGAATTTTTTCAGTATCCAAGGTATAGAAAAAGTACATATTAATAATCTGGGAGGTGATCTATCTAAAATTCTGTCTCGAAGAGAAGTATACTGGATCTTTAACCTTAAAACTAGAATACCTTGCGGCATGAATTCTGAATTTGATGTAACATGCTATTATTCTTGAGAAGCTGTTTATATTTTCGATACAATCTAATAATGAGATCTAGCTGGCCAACTACGTCAAAGTCATCCCATATCTGGCCAGTCCTACGCTTAATTTTCATCTGATTCATTAAGAATTCTATTGCTTCATTATGCATTTTACAAAGGGACTAAGTTTTACCTGCAACTTACTAGCTGCTTTCAAAGTAAAACTCCCAAACTTGGCTGCCCTTTTATTAGACACCAGTGGGATCACCTGACTACAGCTGGGAAGGGTGGGAGCTACAACATGGAGCTAGTCAATGCTCCTGTATAAACTATAACAAACAAGGGAAAGTTGTGCTTACCACTAATTTTTAAAACCATTAGGCGGGGGTGCAATGAGGCTGTGACCACTAAATACATATAGACAAACACAAGAGTCCTCTGCACTCAACCCATTATCAATATATTTAAGACAGAGACATTTTGTGCATACTGCTACTGAAAAATAGCACTGACTACATACAGTTAGGCCCATAAATCTTTGGACAGAGACAATTTTTTTCTGATTTTGGTTCTGTACATTACCACAATGAATTTAAAATGAAACAAATCAGATGCAGTTGAACTGCAGACTTTCAGCTTTAATTCAGTAGGTTGAACAAAAATATTGCATAAAAATGTGAGGAACTAAAGCCTTTTTTAACACAATCCATTCATTTCAGGGGCTCAAAAGTAATTAGACAAATTAAAGAAAACTGCAAATAAAATGTTAATTTCTAATACTTAATTGAAAACCCTTTGCTGGCATTGACAGCCTGAAGTCTTGAACTCATGGACACCAGATTCTGGGTTTCCTCCTTTTTAATGCTCTGCCAGGCCTTTACTGAAAGCCATACAGCGGCTTTCACTTACTGTTTGTTTGTGGGCCTTTCTGTCCAAAGATTAGTCTTCAACAAGTGAAATGCATGCACAATTGGGTTCAGATCAGACTGACTTGGCCATTCAAGAATATTCCACTTCTTTGCTTTAATTAACTCCTGGGTTGCTTTGGCTATGTTTTGGGTCATTGTACATCTGTATTAAGAAACGCCTCCCAATCAATTTGACTGCATTTAGCTGGATTTGAGCAGACCGTATGACTGCTTCTGTCCTGTGTCACATCATGGATAAACACTACTGTCCCAGTGCCACTGGCAGCCATGCACACCCAAGCCATCACAATGCCTCCGTCATGTTTTACAGATGATGTGGTATGCTTTGGATCATGAGCTGTTCCACGCATTCTACATGCTTTTTTCTTGTCATCATTCTGGTATAGTTTTATCTTGGTTTCATCTGTCCAGGACACAATAACTCTTTTGTCTTCCTCCACCATTTTTTAACAGGTTTTATGGGACATGGAGATCATTAATTGCACTATAGATTTTTAACTAAACTCTAATATGAATTTACCTATTTAAGAATGAAATGATAATGAATTTGCAAATAATTGATTTGAATAATTTATTACACATGAATTTCTATAACAATTATAATACTATTTAAAATTATATGTCTATGAAATTGATCATTGGTGATTAACTAAGTAAACCTTACTTTGAATAAAATTTAATGAATTGAGTTATACCTACTAAGTGTGAGTAGAGATTCTTTTTTCTGGTTATGAAATTGATTACTAACAGTAATTTCACGCACCATCATCAATTGCTGACTAAGTAGATTCTCATCATATGCAACAGAGTGCACATCCACCCTTTTATAAAAATTTTCTTTATGGTAGACTTGGATATTGATACGCCTACCTCCTGGAGAGTGTTGTTGTTCACTTGTTTGGCTGTTGTGAAGGGGTTTCTCTTCACCATTGAAATTATTCTACGATCATCCACCACTGTTGTCTTCCATGGTTGTCCAGGTCTTTTTGCATTGCTGAGTTCATTGTAGCAATTTCTCAGATGAGTTTTTTCTGTTTTTGCAGCTTAAGATTGGCTTGTTTCACCTGCATGGAGAGCTCCTTTGACCGTTGTCTGTTCACAGCTAAATCATCCACATACAAGCACCCCCTCAAACCAACTCCACAGCTTTTTTTTTTTTTCAATATAATGCGATACTGGTCAATTTTTAGTTTCATTTTCCCTGGCCATTTTTCCCAAACTTTTAGGGACTGTTGTATGTACATTGTGAAGGAGGAAGAGAAATTTAGGTATATATAACATTTTAAATATATTTACACAACCCCAAAGAGTGAAATGCAGTTTAGCCAAATGTGCATTGTGTTCTTGTATTCCTGGTGTTATTGCCAGGCCAAATAGGGCAGGAAAGAGGAGGCATCCCTGTCTAGTGCTCTTCGTCAAGAAAAGGGTTTGGAAAGGATGCCAATACCACAATTCACCTCAGGAGATTGATACAGCAAACAAGACACACTCTACCAATTGCAGTAAAGGAGCTTTGGAGTCCAACTGGAGCCCAACTGGAGCTACCAACTGGAGGTATGTTGCAGTCTATGCAGGTTGATACTGGTGTCTAGCATAAAATCCTGACTGGTCTGGGTGTAGCGAAGTTGCGCTAGCGTTAATTCGTCAAGCAAAGCGAAGTTACGCTAGTGATGCCTAATTTGAATACGGCGCCAAGTTAAAGTACAATGGACGTATATGTAGCAGCAAATACATTACACTGCACAAGCCTGGGAAAGCGTCATAAAATAAAATAGAGTTGTTATTTTGCCCTATACATGTGCCAACTGTATAGTTTAGGTGCCATATGTTAGGAAATGTAGGGGGAAAGGAGGGTAGCCCCAAAAAAATTGACGATCTTTTTCACTCTATCACCCTTAAAAAAGGGTAAAAGACGC
The DNA here is from genome assembly GCF_017654675.1 of Xenopus laevis. Classification (NCBI taxonomy): domain Eukaryota; kingdom Metazoa; phylum Chordata; class Amphibia; order Anura; family Pipidae; genus Xenopus; species Xenopus laevis. The sequence continues at coordinate 38,603,297 of NC_054377.1, forward strand.
CAGTGTTTTTTGTGACCCTATCTACTCTATTGCACTTCGCCTGGTATGAGGTGGCGAAGGCAAGTCTAGCGCAACGTTCAGTAAAATCCGCAAGTGAATTAGCGTAGTTTTTCCATAGTGCAACTTCGTCTGGTGTAAGGGTGTGAAGTAGCGCTAGAGTAGGTCCAACTTCACTAGGGAATTTACGCCAGCACCCGTTAGAAAATCGGCGAAGTCGACGTCACGCTGGCGAATTTGCGCTAGCGTTAGCTGCTTCGTGCTTTAGTCAATTTGCCCCTATGACTGCTTCAATTGTGGCCTAGAATAATCAGTCTAAAAAATTTCTAGCTTCAAGAGAAAGTCTGGGTAAGTTTATGACATTTAGAAAGTGAGTCAGGTTCATCTGAGAGTATGAGGCAGATGTTTAGAGTTTTCCATAGAAACTTGCAAATAGAAACTTTGTTGTGTATCTAACATGGTGCCCCTGCCACTTTGGATATGATGGTAAAGCAGCTATTGCGTATAGGGAAAGAATGAATATTGTGCTATCTGTTCTGTCTTAAATTCAGGCAAAGCTGGCCAAACTGTAGCAAAGCATTTTTCTGACAGTCAAACATTCCCTTTCAGAATTCATATTTTCACTGATAATGTGCCCCCCCCCCCAAGAAATCATGGCAACAGAGACTTGGCCCTCTTGATTGGGGCATTGTGTTTTCATCTAAAAACACAGAATAGAAATGGTTGTCATTTAAAAAGATATGAAATTGTTACTGTTCTCAATTTATTCCCTTAAGGAGTAAATGTAGAAACACAAAGAATCACCCTATGTGGCTTAATATAAATTAATAAAAAAAATAATAAAAAATTAATTGGAAAGAAGAGATAGGCATTTATAATATAATAAGGTAGGTATATTTGGGGCCTATTTTTTTAATAATTTGTACATATACAGACATGGGACCTGCTTGGGACCTGGGGCTTTTTCTGGATAATGGATCTTTCTGTTTATTTAGAAAATCATGCAAACATTAAATAAAACCAATAGGCTGGTTGTGCTTCCAATAAGAATTAATTATATCTTAGAGTGGATCAAGAACAGAGAAAAGGAAATAATTTAGGTTGACTAACAACCACAGCCTGAAGTGTGGACCAGTTTGTTTTTTTATGCACAAACATACGTAGGTATGGGATCCATTATCCGGAAACCCGTTTTCCAGAAAGCCCCTAATTACGGAAAGACCATCTCCCATAGACTCCATTTTATCCAAATAATTTTAAAAAACAATTACCTTTTTCTCTTTAATAATAAAACAGTAGCTTGCACTTGATCCCAACTAAGATATAATTAATCCTTATTGGAGGCAAAACCAGCCTATTGGGTTTATTTAATGTTTAAATGAGTCTCTAGTAGATTTAAGGTATGAAGATCCAAATTATGGAAAGATCAGTTATCTGAAAACCCCCAGGTCCTGAGCATTTTGAATAATAGGTCCCATACCTGTATATATAAATATAGATATAAATATATATGTAGGGATGTGTAAAATAGCCACCCCTAGTATTTTGTGCAGGCAGTCCCTCAATGTTATGGACACCTATTTGTTTCCTAAAATACAGTTGGGAGGGGTACTGTTGGCTCTTTCTGCTCTGAAGCCATGTTTTCAGTGTCCATTTTGTGCTGGCTCTAGCCTAAGCTAACAGGTTGAGTCTGAGTGGAACCTGAGTATTTTAGGATTAGTAAGAATAGGCTACTCACCATTATAGGTCACTCTAGGAGTGACAGATAGACAGGTTATTTAGTTGAGCAGCTCCAGGCTCCGACTAGGAGAGTCAGAGGGATTAAGATCCCGGGTACTAATAGCCCAGAAGTAGGGACTAAGTGTATAGGAACAGGGTAGATAGATTCCCCTCAGGTTCCACTTAGGGAAAGGCTAAAAGCTGGTTGTACCTTTATTGCTGCTGAGCACGTCCTCTTGCCTGTGGGGACTTATATTGACCAAAAGGTGCTGTGAGTATTGCTTATTCAATGTGATACCAAATCCTGTCATGCTCTATTGTATACTCCACTGAGGATTGTGTATGTTTTACAGTTGCACTACACCCTGCCTCCACACCATTGCGAGGGCTCACTCCCGAAGATTACAGGTCTCATCCGGGGCACATTTATTGGGAGTGGAGCTCAATAGTGGTGTACGATACACACAATTTACTATAGCGCTACATGTATATATATAGATATATATTTGTCAGCATCACACCAGGTAGAGGGGTGTTCCCCAAATGTATGTTTGTGCATAAAAAAAAAAAACTGTTCCACACTGCAGGCTGTGGTTGTTAGGCAACCTAAATCAGGGCTGGAGTTAGGGGTAGGCAGAATAGGCACGTGCCTATGGATCAAAGAGAACCTCTTCTGCCGCATTCCCTTAGTTCGGACCCTTGTGCCCCCACCTGCAGCATTCTGGCATTATGGGCGCTCGCGTGCCTCTACACATTCGCATGTCTGCATGAGGAGGGGGGGTGACAGTCGGCTGGGTTGCCTAGGTTGCCCTGCTGACTTGGCCCGGCACTGACCTAAACATTGGGTCTTATTGTAGGTATTAAAATCAAACGTGATCCAGAAAGCACTGGGTTACAAAAGGGTTTCCAGATAACGGATATTTCAGTAATTTGGATCTCCATACCTTAAGTCTACTAGAAAATCATGTAAACATTAAATAACCCTAGACTGGTTTTACCGCCAATAAGGATTATTTATATCTTTGTTGGGACCAAATACAAGGTACTGTTTTATTATAACAAAAAGAAAATAATTTTAAAAAATTTGGATTATTTGGATAAAAATGGAGTCTATGAGAGACAGCTTCCGTATAACGGATCCAATACCACTACTATATTTCTATATGAAACATTTAAATATCTCACACATTTTATTACCTCAAAATTCACTTGCAACGATCCTTAAAGTACAACATATTAAAATGCATTTTTAAAAAATGCAGAAACCAATATAAGAATTCACCTTACTTCCCTTTATTGAACTGTACAAAGTTATTGCAAGTGAGATAATCACATTAAAAAGCAGACAATCCAGTTGCTAATTATATTTATTAGACTGTCTTCTGTGAACTGACAAATTCAATCAAAGCATGTTTTTAAAGGAAAAAAATAAAATAAAATGGAAAAATCAGCTGCCAATCCATCACATCACAAAGACACACAACTAAAAAAATAGCATTTAAATGATGCTGAAAATAAACATTCCAAGTTCGGATCTATCAATATACAAGAAGCAACAAAATACAACATTGGAACAGATTATTCTATCACTATAAATTCAGTCAGAAGCAGAAGCTCTAAAGTACACTAGTAAGAAGCAGGACAATAAAAATACTGAGCATGGAATACTTTTAATCTCCTCCATTAATATTCATTTCCAGCTGCTTATAATAGCAGCGCCTCATGGCCAAATCATTAGAGTTTTACATCTGGGTTGCAAATGACACTTTGATTGGATGTAATGTTCAAATGGTCCTCCCCACTGTGTCTCCGTCAAGTCTTCTACAGAGAGAAGTCCTGTAGTGCCACTGGCTCACTGTGCGTGCTGGCTCAACGTGTGGTTCTGAAAAGACGAAGAAAGGAGAAATGTATGAGGGGCGCAATAATAGAAAGCATGCCCATACCCTCCTACTCAGTACCATTTATGAAGAGCTCCACATAAAAGCCTCTCATTTATTACAAAAAAAATGCATAAAAGGAAAAGACTCATAAGTAATAGCTGCCAATATGACAGATTTCTTTGTACTGACACTGACAAGAACACAGAACATTTTTAAGCAGCCTAATGCTGCCACCAGTATTTCAGTCTACACACAGATGAGAATAGAAATAAGTAGCTTTAGGTAGGGGAGAAAATCTACCCTGGGGGATTTTTTTTCTGGCCTCAGTGACAGAAAAAAAATCCTCCATCACCTTCAGGCCATTTGCAGTATTGTATCCTTTGTTCTGTACAACAACTGGAGAGAGAGTGTTCCTTTGCCAAGAGAAAATAAATTGGCAGAGATGAGTGTTTACAACCCTAGGAATGCCTGAACAGCTTCAGCTGAATTCTGATTTGCTTCACAGCAACACATGCTCAATTTGGTGATAACCATTTCCATGCCAGAGGTGTCTCACATTCATTGAATGAAATGGCTGGAAAGAAAATACCTGAAAAGTGCCATTTTACTGCCTTGGAAATTAACACAGAAAATGCTGGTGGTAGATTTGAAATATTCTTTAGGACTGTCAACTCTGATGGCTTTACAATAATTTATTTCATTGATTAAGAAAATGTATTCATTAATATCACTGATCCAGTCATAAAAAAAAGATTCAAACTCTACGAATGTTATCTCTTGCAACCACTGGAGGACACTCAAATAAGGTAGCTGGCATGTTTCCAAAACAAAGGGCAGGTTCTTCATTATTAACTAATGCAGAATAAATATATATTTACAGCTACCTTATTATTTTGCATACCTATATAATACCTAATAAACTAACCTACAATATATACATTTTGTTGAAAGATTTAAGCTTTTGAGTATGAATGATACAATGTCACAGTTAAAGGTTTAAGATCTGCCTTTAAGACTGTCCTGGAAAAAAAGGAAGCAACATTCCATAGTTAGAGAGGTGGTCTGGTAGAAAGTGATGCACTGGAGAGAAATTAGGTACTTGTGGTGTAAAAGTCAGCGTAGAAGAGTTTCATCTATTCTATGTCCCAGATTGGTGGAATATTGGGAGAAACATGATTTGGTCATTTTTTCACCTGCAAGGAGAGCATTATGTGTGCTATTCTCCTAATTTAGATAATCTTAATCCTTTTTTAACATCATAGCCTTTATTAAAAGATAATAGACATGACATGTAGCGAAGAATGCAACATATGTGGGTTAATTGACAATGTAGTAGATGACATATCACATGACATTCTCATACCAGTCATACAAAGTTATACAATGTGGTAATTAAAAGAAAAGAAAACAGCAAGGGAAATAAAAAGAAAAAAAAAACAAGAGAAAGTGCATATAGTCAACATTGTCTAGAAAACAACAAGATGATGATTTGCCAACAATAGTATATACGGATAATATTTCCGAATGCGGTAATCAATACTGTCCATTTGCAAGCATATACCTTATACACAATAGATCAATCCAATCGCCGTGCCTAAGGGGCTGGCCACGATCCTCAAACCTTATCAAATTTGTTAGATGATCCCCTTTTAGTGTATAGGTAAGACATACAGTTAATGATGCTAAGCATTTGTTCCATCCACATCTGGTGGGTTGGGGGATCAACATTCTTCCACTGTTGAGTTAGGCATTTGCGTGCATGGAATAGGCTCTTGACGTATAATAACTAACTGATCCTTATTGAATTGGGAGTCATCACAGGCACCCAATATGGCTAATTCAGGGGATGGGACTAGAGGGGTCCCCAGTACATTTGTTAACGTAGCAAACACTTCCTCCCAGTACTTCTGTAGTTTCCTACAATCCCAAAACATATGTTTGAGCGTTCCCATCTCTGAGGTACATCTAGTACAGGTAGGGGGGTTCTGGGAGTTCATTCTGTGCAATCTCACCTGGGTGAAATAGGCTCTATGCAGAATGTACCTCTGTATCATTTTGTGGTTGGCGTTGGGGGACACAAATCCAGGTGCCTCCAGGGCATCTAGCCATTCCTCATCTGTAAGTGAAGGGATGTCTAATTGCCAGGCCCTGAATAAGCTAGCATTGATTTTATAAAATTTACTGGATCGCAAAACTTTATATAAATTGGAAATAAGATGCTGGTTGTCCTGCAGTTCCAGTATTCTGCAAAAAGGGGGTTTCCCAATTTTAAATGGGTCCTTAGAATATGCATGTTGAGCCTGCCTATAATGTAACCAGTGAGAGGCTGGTATATCAAAGTCCCTTTGGAGTTGCTCAAATGGTATAATAGCATTATTATGAAATAGATGGTGCAACAACTTTATGCCTTTACTTTCCCATGCCCGACCCATCGGTATCAATACAAATTCCTGAAGTTGTGGGTTATGCCAAATAGGAGTATCTGGATGTTTTAATTGATGAGTGCATACAGCTCGTGCTCGGACCCACACTTTACGGGCTAAATGCATAAGGGGGCTACATATGGATTTTTTCCTATCTAGTGAGGGTCTCAAAAGCACGTGGAGCAATGGATGCGCTAGATTGTGGACAGCCATCAGCAATAGGGAGGAGGGGCACTGCACATCCAAACGAGCCCAATGTTTGACATGGGCTAATTGGGCAGCTAAATAATATAACTCAAAGTCCGGCAAAGCCGGTCCTCCACTATCGGTCGTTTTTTTAAGAGAGTCAAGTTTTAGCCGAGTCCTACCAGACCCCCATATGAAAGGGCACATCAGCCTGTCCAGTTTTCGGAAAAAGGCCTTGGTGAGTACTATTGGTGCCTGTGTAAGTACATATAAGATTTTAGGGAGGATTGTCATTTTGACTAAACTAATACCTCCCTGTGGACTAAGAGGCAGCCCGGACCATTGCTTAACTTAGCTTCCACCATGTCTAGTAGAGGTAGTACATTTAAAGACCAGAAAGCAGATATTGGCCTAGATACTTTAATTCCTTAGTATTTAAACTCTGAGGCTAACTCCAGTGAGTGTCGGTTGGGGACCGCGGTCACCTCCTGGCCATCTATAAGGCAAAGGGTTGATTTAGACATATTCACCTGCAAACCCGAATGGTCTCCAAATTCTTGAAGATGAATTACCAGTCTATCCAATGAGTTTTTACAATCTGACAAGTATATTAAGGAGTCATCAGCGTATAACTGAATTTTCTCCTGGAGCGTTCCTACGTTCCAACCAATTATTTCAGGGTCTGCTCTAATAATAGCTGCCAGTGGTTCAATAGCAATCGCAAATAAGAATGGGGATAGGGGGCACCCCTGTCTCGTCCCTCGCGAAAGTGTAAAAGAAGGTGAAGCCATACCATTGACCACTACTGCAGCTACCGGGTTGGAGTAAAGGTATGCAAGATATGTAAATATTTCAACACAATAATTACCATAATATTACCAAATTTAGCATTCCTCAGGCATAGCATGGTATTGCCTCCCTCATTCAAACAGTATTCACATCATATATCACATTGTTGTTGTCAACTATAAAGTAATAAGCATTTCTCATATCATCGAACCATAGAACCCAACTACCCTTCCCTCCCCATGGCCCCATTATAACAAAAGAACAAATGGGGATACTTTTCCGAAACCAAACTTTGATTTGAGCAAATTGAACCCTTGCACAGGGTATGAACCCAAAGTATGGGGGGGTGTTGAAGCGGCGTCTCCTGTGCCATAACACCCTGCATGTTGGTTAGTCCAGGGCAGCTGTTGTTAAGTATCAAAGATGTCCCCCCCCCTCTCTCTCACTCCTCAAAGGGCACAATGCGTGGTCGTGCAGACTACAGTTAAGGAACCGGATGAAACGTTGCCACTGCAGTGCCTAGGGTATCCTGGGGGGCAAGTGCCCAGAGAAAGTCAAGGAACTGTTCCTACATTAGTAAGAGTGTAGTGTCTCAACGGAGGCAAAAAAAAAAATGTATATAACTAGGTAAACATCCCTTGTCTTTACTACTTCCCATGCAGTCTCGGCATAGGATGAAAATATCAGGGAGGGGGGGTGATACATTACCGACCCAACGAGTCCAGCCAGTGACATGCATCCGACAGGGAGTCAAAAAACTTGGTGCCCGTAGTGGTCTGCACTCTAAGTCGTGAAGGATACATCATGGAATACAAGATCTCTTTTTGTCGCAGACGTTTCTTGATGTCCAGAAATCTGGCTCGCTGTCTCTGCAGAATAGTCAGGGTACAGGGAGATGTTGGAGTTGTGTTGCAGTTGGCCTTTCTTGCGGGCTAACATCAGTAGCTTGTCTCGGTCCTTGCAATTGTGGATCCGGGCGATCAGAGGCCTCAAAGGTGCCCCAGGTATAGGAGGCTTAGCAGGAATCCTGTGGGCCCGCTCTATGGAGAACGCCGCGGTGAGATTTTCAGCGCCAGCCCAGCCCTTCAGAAGTGTTTCCACAAAGGCCTCAGGCTGCTCGCGTTCCGGTAGGCCTATCAAACGAATGTTGCTCCTTCTCGCCCTATTCTCAAGGTCATCCACCTTCGCCCGCCACTGTTCCACCTGCTGTTGTAAGTATTTTGCTGTAGCGGGTTGCACAAATCCTCTAGCGAGGAAATTCTGGCTTCCGCCTCAGTTGTGTGCTCCCATATCCGTTGTAAATCGTGCTTTATCAAGGATAGTTCCGCCTTTAATTCATCCGTCTTCGCCATAGTAGTCGCCTGGCAAGATTGCTGGCATTGTTGGACAGCCTTCAGGATATCTTGCATGGATGGTTGCGGCAGGAGGTCTTCCGACTGCCCGTCCTGTATTTGCTCCTCAGGTTCAGGCGCCATATTGGGCGTTTCCAGCCCCGATGCGGCCTTGCGTACATATCTCTCCATTCGTGTAGGTGCGTCCGATTTTGGCTTTTGTTGCTGTCTACTATTACTCATCTCCGTTGGGGGGTAGTGTACCCCTGTTCTTGCACATACAGCAAAACCCGGCACAGTATTTAAGACAGGATTTATGAAGGGTGCACGGAGCTCTTCCAGAGCACGTCTTACTCCATCAGCAGTTCAGCCACGCCCCCCAGATAATCTTAATCCTTTAAAGGAAAACTATACCCCCCAAACAATGTAGGTCTCTATAAGAAGATATTGCATAAAACAGCTCATATGTAAAATCCTGCTTCATGTAAATAAACCATTTTCATAATAATATACTTTTCTAGTAGTATGTGCCATTGGGTAATCATAAATAGAAAATTGCCACTTTAAAAAATAAGGGCCGCCCCCTGGGATCGTAGGATTCACTGTACTCACAAACATACCAACAAACCATACAAGTTAGGTCACATGAGCCAATTAACAGACAGAGTTGTGTCTCTTGCTTCCACACTTCTTCCTGTTACAGTTAGAGTTGAATTATTTCTGGTCAGGTGATCTCTAGGCAGCACACAGACCTTCACGAAATGGTGGCTCAAGGCAAGAGATGTAAAAGGGCAATATTTACTTAAATATATATTCCAGTTTGGTAAGATTCTTTAATATGCCACTTAATATGATATGAACTATCTGTTGCTTAAGTGTTCATTTTGGGGGTATAGTTTTCCTTTAATGTAAGTGTAAACATGTTCCTTTTTCCCTACTCAACCTAAATGGCTGTCCCCCTTAGCTACACAGCATCTTCTTCATATACAGTAAACTAGTGTTTCTGAAGCAAACAAGCAACCAGGTCTGGGTTCCAGTTATATTTGAATGAATAGAAAACACCATCATTTTTGTTACTGCTAAACTTAAGTGTTGTAGTTTGATAAATTTAAATATTATATGGCAGTTTGCTTTGGCCAGTATATAAAACTTTCCACTGTGAATTAAATGGTTCCAGCATTTAATTATCTTTGCTGAGGGGTTCATTTTACCTCAATTTTCTCCCTTGTGGCAGTCATGATAGCATACTCCTTTAACACATAGGAGCACATTTACTTAGCTCGAGTGAAGGAATAGAATAAAAAATACTTCGAATTTCAAAGTATTTTTTTGGCTACTCCGACCATCGAATTGGCTACTTCGACCTTCGACTTTGAATCAAACGTTTCGAACTAAAAATCGTTTGACTATTCGACCATTCGACCATTCGATAGTCGAAGTACTGTCTCTTTAAAAAAAACTTCGACCACCTACTTCGCCACCTAAAACCTACCGAGCATCAATGTTAGCCTATGGGGAAGGTCCCCATAGGCTTTCCTAACAATTTGGGATCGAAGGAAAATCGTTCGATCGATGGATTAAAATCCTTCGAATCGTTCGATTAGAAGGATTTAATCGTTCGATCGAACGATTTTTCCTTCAATCGTACGAACAAAGGAAATGCAGTAAATCCTTCGACTTCTATATTCGAAGTCGAAGGATTTTAGTTCGGCGGTCGAATATCGAGGGTAAATGAACCCTCGATATTCTAACCTAAGTAAATGTGCCCCATACTGTTGCCCGTTTCTACAGTAAGCAAGTCAAATCTGAAGTGGTATTGCACCCACAGAGTCTTATGTTTCATTTTTCCTGTTTTCTTTCCTAGCATTTTTTTATATTGTGTATGTTTCAGGAATTGTTATCCTCTGTATACAGTAGGTCTTTAAGAATTTATAAAATAAAAACAAAATAAGTAAGAAGCAACAAGATTCTACCTACCAAAACCATCAATAAATGGATTTTTTTGTAACTAGATAATCTGTGAGAAATAAGTTTCCTGTGAACATACTATGGGTTATAAGTTATTTATCAAATTTGTCATCATTACAGATTTCACACAGAAATAAATTAAAGTCAAGCAAACGTGTTCCTTTTACATCAAACAAAGCTTATTTATACTAAACAAGTCTATATCCATTTAGCTACTGTCATTTAAAAGATAATGCACACAAAGTCTTCGGACAGAGAACAACATTTTAATCTGTGTTGCTGTGGCGTTGATTACAACAGGCAGGTCAATAATGAAGTGGTATGTAGCTCTAAATCTGACAATGAAGCTCTCAACAGGAACTCTCCTTTCGTTAACAATACAGATCTAAAGCATTCACAACTTAACACCCCTGGAATTCATTTATATTATTTGAACAGGGCTTCCACAAAGAAAGTAATGAATGAAACCCCATATGCATACATATGTAGTTTCTACCAGAAAAAAATGTATAGTACATAAATGAAGCTGACAAATGAAACAGCTACATGACCATGCAGTATATATTAAAAACCACTGCACAATGACACTATGCTGGAAACATAGACAAATTAACCACTACACATAAGAAGACTGGCCTATACTATATTTACATGAAAAAAATATCAAGAAGTAATATATTCTGCATTGTTTTTGCACCCACTGAAAAAAAAATGTCTGCAGGTTATCAATGTTTTGGTGGCATGTACCAAACATTTGACTTCAAATTCTGCTGAAATAACAATGTGTCCTTTCCCCTGATAGAAATCTCTTTTTATCTCTAACTGATTGGAATGTTTGGTCCATTGTGGTTCAATATGATTCTCTAACATAATCCATTAATGTGCTGTAGAATAAAAAAAAACCTGATCATTTCCATGAAAACAGTTTGCTGCCCATTGCAATTATACTATAGGTGCTTATTTTAGAACAGTTTGACCGTCATCCAAGAGTCTCTAAGACTACCAGATGGCCAGTCTTAAAGCTTCATATGTTCACTAGTTTGCACTTCTAAAAAAAACTGGAAATGTACTCAAGAGTGTGCTATAAAAAGGGCTCAGTGAATATTGATTATGTGCTCAACAGAATCACATTTATTTTTTTCAGTATAGGTTTCAGGATAGCAGTGTCATTACCTAACTGATACTGTGAAAAAACAAATTACAGATTTAAAAGAGTAATATTATCTTATTAGTCTGCAATCATTTAGCCTCCCTAAGATGGCAAGACACAACACTTTGCTGTGGCACACTGAACAGATATTTAGTATGGGGAAAAAAGGCCTATGTTACATTTCTGTAAAGCCATTATATTATAAGTAATATATAGAATATAAAAAATATAAAAAAAAATTAAAGGGATTAATTTTGTATCTAAAGAAGCCCCAAAATGTGCATCTGCATCCCCTACATATAATACAGTACTACCCAAGGTGCTCACACATACAATAGTCAAGCAGTGTAGTCAGTACTAAGCCGTCTATAACGGTATGGCTGTTTAAAGTTGATGATTTAGCAGCAGTGTTCAGAACAAATTGACTCGGTCACTGCCCTTCATTTGTAGGCTATATTTTAAGATACATATGTGCTTTAAACCTGCTCCGATTATATATTTGGTTACAAGCCAGAGTTTATCAATGGACAAATTATTGAATTTCATAAGCATAAGGACAATGACACAAAACCGTCCGCATTTTTCAACCCACGTTAAGTTGTGGGCAACAAAACGGCCATAATGGTATATTATTGTCGGCAATGTATATTGACACGGGTACATTTTTGAAACTTTATAGTCTTGTGAATATATCTTCTGAAGCAGTTTTAAACAGTTGCAAAACACCCCAACTGTCATTGCCCTAATAGGCCTTCAGCTAACTTGCTGTCACCCCTTGCCTGGTCTATATGTATTATACACATGGGAGCACATGTAAACACCAACCACAAATAAAATCTTTATGGCCAGTGTTTCAGTGCACTCACATGAGTACAGTCCCTTCAGAGCAGACATGGGTGAGTTAACTCCTGTGTTCTTTGTGGAGTGGAACACACAAAAATGTTCCACTACATGAGAACACAGTGCCCATTTAGACTGCCACTACTGTAATTTTTAAGGCCATGAGAGGTTATGGAAAGAGTTATGGAACTCTAAGGTGACGTCTTTTACATTTTAGTAGGTGGTACCTAATTCTTTATAATCTACAAGTGTTTTCTTTATAACAAACTGCTAAAACTGCTATCACTGACTGGGCCTGTCAATGGAGCTACAGAGGTGTGCATTTAACAGCAGATGGGTTTTCCTATTGCTCTAAAAAAAAAAAAACCATGAGGAGGAAAGTGGACAATGTGCTTTGTGTGCCCTTGCACTAATGCCTCCAGGCTGCTCCATGTCCCTCCTCTTGAAGAGGAAATGGTTTCTTGCAAGCCATTCTTTCTCTCATTTCAAGCAGAAAAAATGTTTAGGTTGCAGGAGCAAATCCAAGAAATGTGCATCTTATTTTGTCCCTAATCCCTCTACAAGCCACACATTACCTATTTTATTATTTTACTGGAGTGTGTGTGTGTTGTGTACTTCTTCCACTGTTTTTTCCATAGTGAAAGAAAATGTAATTCTAAGCATCTTACTACTGCACATTGCTTAAAGGGGGCCCGTCACCCAAAAAAATTTTCATTACACAATATTAATTATTTGAATCTTGTTTCCTTCAGTCTGTGAATTCATAATTATTGCAAGCAGGCAGGAGTCATTTTGTGGACACTGTTACTAAGACAAGCCTTGCATCATCTCAGGATCTTGTTTATACAATAGAATGGGGGACCCAATGTCCATCCCCATGCCCTGGCTATAAAATTAAACAGTGAACAGAAGGGGGGAATGTGGGGAGAGCAGCGACATCTAGGAAATGCTGAATGGAAATTTAAAGTAATTGTCTGCCCCGCCTCTATGCCTAAGGCATAGAGGATGGGCAGACAATATTTGATTGACAGCTAAGATTTTTGAATGAGCTTAATTTGATGTTTCAGGTTTAATTGTAAAAGGACTTCTATTATACAGTCTGGGTGACTGGTCCACTTTAAATATTTTTAGTGGCTTTAAAGTTATTTGTAAATGTAATTGCTATTACAAACATTATTTATCTGGCTACTTACATGTACATCCTGGCATGGTAGCCTATAACAAGGTTGCAAGCCATCATAAATTGATAAATTCAGTGTCGGACTGGGATGCCAGGGGCCCACCAGAAAACCCTAGACCGGGGCCCACCAGAAAACTTTAGAACATGGGCCCACTTTCCAAACTATTATTCCTCTTGTCATTTAACCTCTTTATTCTCCTAGTTTTTTTATATCTCCTTTCTATATTTCAACATTAAACCTATTTTTTCCCATGAAGAAATAGGGAATGACCATGAAATAGACTAAATGGTTAGAAGCAAGAGGGCCCACTGACACCTGGGCCCACCGGGAGTTTTCCTGGTATCCCGGTGGGCCAGTCCGACACTGGATAAATTGTTCTGGAAAAGAACGCCAGTCCTGAATTTAAGACCCAGAGGACACAAAGGTATAAATGCCGCTTTCCTTTGCAAATACATTAACAAATATTTTTAAAACTATTGACATTTTAAAATTAATTTATATATTGAAAAGTTGCTTAGAATGACATTTTCTTTCATTATGCAAGTAACTGTTTTTGCGTGGAGGACCCCTTTAAATGTCCATTATAATAGATTCCCTTATATAACCAACAGCTGTGAGATGCATTAAGGGTGTGCTCAGAGGGACAGCTTTGCAAGCCATAATTTTATATAGTGGATGAAAAGGGGAGCCTAGGATTTTTCCCAAACAAATTGATGCAGCTCTCTCCCGCTGGTAGATCTACAGGACCAAATTGGATTTTAAGGTAATTTCAGGTTGAATTCTTGCAGTAGACAATGGTCCTTCCTATTTTTCATTATTCCATGGCCTATACGTGATAATAAAACTGGGCCTTCAAGCTTGTTCAGGGTTCATTTTTGTATGATGTATCCAAGGATTTTGTCATGTCACCTCTTTAGTGCCAATTTGAACTCCAGTAATTATTGATTACCAATATCATAATTATTTTCTGAAAAATACATGTAATCGAAAAAGTATGCACAATGGTGCAGTAGAAGAGAAATAAAAAAATAAATTTAAAAAACATAAAAAGGTACATGAGGTACTTGTTCAACTGTAACAGCACAAATCAGCTCCAGCACTAGTGTGCAGGTGGATATTTACAGACCCCTTGTACGGTATAAGCTTATCGAATAATAGAGTTATTCCAAGGCTCTCAGTGTATGTATTACTCCAGATTCATGTGGATCCACTTTTACTATAAATATATAGAAAGCAGGAAAAGCACCTAGTTATGGAAAAAAACCTTTAATATAATAAAACATTATTACTTTTTTTATAGGTATCAGAACTGAGATAACTGGCCCCTGCATTGTTTAAACCTCAAATTCAGACAGTAAACTTCACATTTGTAATCTCTCTTGCATTGTTCACACCCCTAAAGCCCTGTACTGTTCACATCTCAGAGCCAGATTGAAAGTGCCCACGTTGTTCACCTGCTCACACCTCAAACTGCTGGAGGAGCATCAGCATTGTATCACTGCATGTAGCACAGTATGAACTGATCTTGGAGTGGTCCTGATAGGTTTCCTTGTCTCCTGCTCTATTCTGCCTGCCCTATGCTCCGTGTGTGTGCCATACTCAGCCTGCCCTATGCTCCTTGTGTGTGCCATAATTTGCCTGCCCTATGCTCCATGTGTGCACGTCATACTTTGCCTGACCTATGCTCCCTGTGTGTGCCATACTCTGCCTGACCTATGCTCTGTGTGCCATACTCTGCCTGCCCTATGCTCCTGGTGTGTGCTATACTGTAATGGAAACCGATTATCGTCGCCAAGATGGCGTCCAAGATGGCGGCCTCCTGGATCCTGCTGGTCGCAGCACGATGACATCAGCGTCTTTTCGCCCTCGGATTGGTCGCCGGCGTCGGAACGGACGCCGGCGTCAGAATGTGCGCCGGCGTCAGGACGCTGGCGTCAGTGCGTCAGCGTCCGCGTCATGACGTCAGCGCGTCCAAATTGGCGCCAAACCCAGGCCTATTTAAAGCAGCTTCAGACTCTCCTCAATGCCCAATTATAGGTTTTCATTTGCTGATTCCTGGGTGTGTTTATCATTGTTTATCCTGTGTACCGACCTTGCCTGAACTCTCGTCTTTGAACCTCGTCTGCCTGAACTGATTCTACTGCCTGATTACGACTATTCTACTGCCTACTCCTTCTGTACTGCGAACTCGGACTTTGTTACCTCCTCCTTGGTCCTTACTACCTCGGGGCCCTCGGGCCTTACATTATAATTGGGCCATGGACCCTACTGAGGAGCCTCATGTCCCTACAGATGTCGGCAGAGCCGTTTGTGGTTTGGCTTCTCGCATGCAGACCTACGAAGCCCAGCAAACCCACTTCGGCCAGGCTCTAGAAGCAATCCTGGAGAAATTGTCTGCCTTGTCTCCAGTGGCACCAGTTCGTCCACCGGTCCCAGCTACTCCGCTCCAGATTTCTGAACCTCGCATCCATGCACCTCCCCTGTACAGCGGTGATCCGGAATCATGCCGTGGTTTCATCAATCAGTGTGAGATCCAGTTCACCCTGCTTCCAGGTCAGTTTGTCTCGGAGCGAGCGAAGGTGGGCTATATCATCACCCGCCTGCAAGGGAAAGCTCTGGAGTGGGCTTCTCCCCTCTGGGAGAAGGAGGATCCGGTCATTGACGATGCCAAGGCCTTCATCCGTGACCTTCGCACGGTGTTCGACGCCCCAGGTCGATCTGCTTCAGCTTCTGCTCGCTTGTTCCAGTTACAGCAAGGCACTCATACAGTTCCTGAGTATGCCATTGAATTCCGTACCCTAGTGGCTGAGACTTTCGTGGAACAACGATAGCTATCATGCTGCCTTCTATAATGGGCTGGCAATGCGCATTAAGGACGATCTGGTGTCCCGTGAAATGCCTCCACTCTGGGAAGATCTCGTGGCATTGGCAGTGAAAGTGGATACCCGGCAGAGGGAGCATCAAGTTGATCGAGAGCGGGCAAGGAAATTCCAGAGATTTCAACCAGTACTGGCTCCTCACTTTCAGAGACCATTTCTTTCCAGTTTGGCTCCTTCTCCACCCTCTCCTTCTTCTCCTGCGGCTCCTGCAATTTCTTCTCCTGCGGCTGAAGAACCGATGCAGATAGGACGGGCTCGCCTTTCCGAACAGGAGAAGCTTCGGAGAAGGGCTGCTGGCCTTTGCCTTTATTGTGGGGGAAAGGCCCACTTCGCCTATGAATGCCCTGTGAAGCCGGGAAACGCCAACACCTAGGTATGTTTGGGGAGACTTACCTGGGTGGAATTGGTCCTTCTCCTCATCCTTCTACTCTACGTTTCCTTCTTCCTGTGCAGATCCGGTTTGGAACCCAAAAGATTTCTTCCCAAGCCTTCCTCGATTCTGGTGCTGCAGGGAATTTCATGGACAAAGATTTTGCCGAGAAACATTCCATTCCTCTTCAACCCTTGGCTGTTCCCCTGCGAGTTCTTGCCATTGATGATCGTCCATTATCTTCTGCTATTATTTCACAGTCTACCCTGGAACTTTCTTTTACTGTGGGAACGATGCATCTAGAAAGACTGTCTTTTCTCTTAATTGACTGCCCTTCAACTCCCATTGTACTTGGTCTGCCCTGGCTGAGTATTCACAATCCAGTCATTGATTGGTCTTCTGCTCAGATCTCCCGCTGGAGTCATTTTTGTCAACAGAACTGTCTGCCTGTCAAATCTCTTATTAAAGTTTCTTCTGTGACCCCGAATTCTTCTTTACCTCCAGTTTACCAAGCCTTTTCAGATGTTTTCAACAAAAAGTCTGCTGAAACCTTACCTCCTCATCGTTCCTATGATTGTCCTATTGAACTGCTTCCTGGATCCATGCCTCCTAGGGGCCGCACCTACCCGCTTTCCCCTTCTGAAACTTCTTCTATGAAGGAATACATCCAGGAAAACCTCCAAAGGGGGTTCATTCGTCCATCTTCCTCTCCGGCCAGGGCTGGATTCTTCTTTGTGGAAAAAAAAGACGGCGGTTTGCGGCCCTGCATTGACTACAGGGGTTTAAACAAAGTTACGGTGAAAAATCGTTACCCTCTTCCTCTTATCTCTGAATTGTTCGACCAGCTCAAGGGTGCAAGCCTTTTCACCAAACTAGATCTGCGTGGGGCCTACAATCTTATCCGGATCAGAGAAGGAGACGAATGGAAGACCGCATTCAATACTCGTGACGGGCATTATGAGTACTTGGTCATGCCCTTCGGCCTTTGCAATGCTCCTGCGGTCTTTCAAGAATTCGTTAATGATATCTTCCGGGATCTGTTGGGGCAATATGTGGTCATTTATTTGGACGATATTCTTATTTTTTCTAAAAACCTCCAAGAACATCGTCATCAGGTTCAAGAAGTTCTTTCCCGTCTACGTAAAAACCATCTGTTTGCCAAGTTGGAGAAATGTTCCTTTGAAGTATCAACCATTTCTTTCCTAGGATACATCATTTCCCAACAAGGCTTCAAGATGGATCCAGCCAAGGTTTCGGCAATTCAAGATTGGCCTCTTCCCACCAGTGTCAAGGCTGTTCAAAGATTCATCGGCTTTGCTAACTATTATAGACAGTTCATTAAAGGTTTTTCATCAAAGATTGCTCCAATCCTTGCCCTTATACGTAAAGGGGGTAAACCTCAGCATTGGTCTCCACTAGCCTTGGAAGCTTTCAAGACTCTTAAAGAATCCTTTTCATCTGCCCCAATCCTTAGGCACCCTGAACCTCTTCAACCTTTCTTCATCGAAGTAGATGCCTCGGATATTGGAGCAGGAGCAATATTATCTCAAAGATCCTCTTCTGATGGTAAATTGCATCCGTGTGCCTTCTTTTCCAAGAAATTTTCCTCCTCCGAAAGAAATTATGACGTAGGGAACCGTGAGTTACTGGCTGTCAAACTTGCTCTAGAAGAGTGGAGACACTTACTTGAAGGATCATCGGTCCCTGTAACCATCTTCACCGACCACAAAAACCTAGAGTATATCCAGACCCTTAAGCGCCTCAATCCTCGACAAGCCAGATGGGCACTGTTCTTCTCACGTTTTAACTTCATCTTAACTTTTCGTCCTGGTTCAAGAAACAAGAAAGTGGATGCTCTTTCCCGAAGTTTTACCCCCGAAAACCCCATCTCTGAAGACCCAGAATCCATTGTGCCTCCTACAAAGATCATTGCCGCCCTGTTTCCTTCTCTTGCCTCTCATCTTTTGTCTATTCAAGCTTCTGCTCCTGTGGAAACTCCTGTAGGCGTAGCCTTTGTTCCTCCTGAGCTTCGTCATTCCATTCTGGTCCAATCTCACAGCTCGAAGCAGGCCGGTCATCCTGGAATTAAAAAAACGACTGAACTTTTATCTCGTCTCGTCTGGTGGCCTTCTTTAAGAAAAGATGTTAAAGACTTTGTTTCCTCCTGCTCCACTTGTGCTGTATCCAAATCTGGACATTCTCCTCCCAAAGGCCTACTTTTACCTTTGCCTGTTCCTTCCCGCCCTTGGACCCATTTGGCAATGGATTTCATCGTGGATCTTCCTGCTTCCTCCGGCTACACTGTCATCTGGGTGGTGATTGACAGATTTAGTAAGATGGCACACTTCATTCCTCTTCGGAAACTTCCTTCAGCTCCAGAACTTTCTTCTTTATTCATTAAACATATTTTTCGTCTTCATGGTTTTCCTGCTGAGATTGTCTCTGACCGTGGATCCCAATTTATTTCTAAGTTTTGGAGGTCTCTTTGTAAAGCCCTTAATATTTCCCTTCAGTTTTCTTCTTCATATCATCCCCAGTCTAATGGAGGGGCAGAAAGAGTTAACCAGGCTCTTGAACAGTTCCTCCGATGTCATGTATCCCTGTGTCAGGATGATTGGGCTGACCTCCTTCCTTGGGCCGAATTTGCACATAACAACGCCTTGCACTATTCTTCTGAAAAGTCTCCTTTTTTTTGTGTTTATGGTCTTAACCCCTTGGCTTTTCCTTAAGATTTCCTGCTCACAAATGTTCCTGCCGCCAACGATCAAGCCGCCCACATGTCGGCCATCTGGCAGGCTACTATTGTCAACTTAGAGAAGAGTTCCCTTGCACAGAAGAAGTTTGCTGACAAGAGGAGAGTTTCTTCCCCTCTGTATGTTCCCGGTGACAAGGTCTGGCTGTCTACTCGCAATATTCGCCTCAAAGTTCCTTCACCTAAACTTGGACCCAAGTTTATTGGTCCCTTCCCTATCTCCGAGATCATCAATCCTGTGGCTGTGCGGTTGCAACTTCCTCCTGAGATGCGGATCCCCAATGCTTTCCATGTTTCTTTGCTTAAACCTGCAGTTTCTTCTTCTTCTTCCTCCCCAGCTCCTGTCATTGTAGATGGGCATCAAGAGTTCGAAGTAAAGAAGATTTTGGACTCTCGGATTTCTAGAGGCACCCTGCAGTACCTCATTGAATGGAAGGGATTCGGTCCTGAGGAGTGCTCGTGGGTAAGAAGCTCCGATGTCCATGCTCCTCTCTTGGTCCAAAGGTTTCATCGACAGTTCCCTTCCAGCCCAGGTGGTCCTGAGGCCCCCCCTAAGGAGGGGGGTACTGTAATGGAAACCGATTATCTTCGCCAAGATGGCGTCCAAGATGGCGGCCTCCTGGATCCTGCTGGTCGCAGCACGATGACATCAGCGTCTTTTCGCCCTCGGATTGGTCGCCGGCGTCGGAACGGACGCCGGCGTCAGAACGGACGCAGGCGTCAGAATGTGCGCCGGCGTCAGGACGCCAGCGCGTCCAAATTGGCGCCAAACCCAGGCCTATTTAAAGCAGCTTCAGACTCTCCTCAATGCCCAATTATAGGTTTTCGCTTGCTGATTCCTGGGTGTGTTTATCATTGTTTATCCTGTGTACCGACCTTGCCTGAACTCTCGTCTTTGAACCTCGTCTGCCTGAACTGATTCTACTGCCTGATTACGACTATTCTACTGCCTACTCCTTCTGTACTGCGAACTCGGACTTTGTTACCTCCTCCTTGGTCCTTACTACCTCGGGGCCCTCGGGCCTTACATATACTCTTTCTGCCCTATGATCCTTGTTTGTGCCATTCTCTTCCTGCCCTATGCTCCATGTGTGTCATACTTTATGTGTGCCATACTTTGACTGCCCCTTGCTCCCTATGTATGTCATACTCTGTCTGCCCTATGCTCCATGTGTGTGTGCCATACAATGCCTGACCTATGCTCCGTGTGTGCCATACTCTCCCTGCCCTATGCTCTGTGTGCCATACTCTGCCTGTCCTATGCTCCCTGTGTGCTATACTCTGTCTGCCCTGTGCTCCTTGTTTGTGCCATTCTATACCTGCCCTATGCTCTGTGTGTCATACTCTGCCTGCCCTATGCTCCCTGTCTGTGCTATACTCTGTCTGCCCTGTGCTCCTTGTTTGTGCCATTCTCTGCCTGCCCTATACTCCATGTGTGTGTGTGTGTCATACTCTGCCTGCGCTATGCTGCTTGTGTGTGCCATACTGTGCCTGCCCCTTGGACATCAAGGATCACTGAAGCCAAGAGCACTGAAGCATATCTAACTATGTATGGACCACATTACCAAAGGCAGCTATCCAGTAGTTTCAGAAATTACCTCAGGCCATAGAGGTCTGTCATCAGTGGACAAACCACAGCAAGCAAAAAAAAAAGACAAACTCCACTGGATGATGCTTGGTATAAAGAACATCAATGACATTTCCCCCAGGTTTAAAATTAATAAAAGCTAGGACAGCTGTACTCAGAACAGAGAGCAGTAAATGGTGTGGATGCTGGAGTTTTAGGTGCCAAAGTAGAAGATGGGCTTTTATGTCTGCCAGATACTATAATTTACAGCCATCCTGCATAGAATATTCTCCAGATATGATGGCGATTGAGGCCTGGTTGAAAAATATTGTCAGGGCAGGATATCCATCAGGACCAGAAGTACTAACTAAGTGGAAGTTGACTCTAGTAAACAGACCGTTTAATGGCAAGGAATTCAAAGGTTAAACAGAGTCATAGTCAAGATTCAGTCAGGAACAACCTGGATTATCAATGTTTCATCGTGTTGATGTCATGGCCCAGTGGCACAGATGTAAAGTGCCTTAAAATATTGCCATGTAGGAGAACACTTACTCAAACAAAATATAAACAAGTATTCTACCTTAGTGTAAAAAATCTACATTGCTGGTGTAGTGCTCAAAAACCATATCAATTGTAACATTTGCATTATAAGCTGCAAAACATAGCATTTTCTTCTAATGTTTTACAAATATTTTACAAATTTTAGTATGCCAAAACTGCTAGTGAATTGTAGAATCAGACATTTCAAAGGCATACCTAATTTGTTGTGATTAATTGTATGCATGCTTCGTTGATTATAACTGCAGCTGAAGCCTATTATATTTGATGATCTAGACATTTCTTGTAAAAACATCCAGGCATATACTGTTATCTCTGGGTAAACTACAGAGTTTTACTTCTGCAAAAATTAAATATAGGGAGGGATCTGGTGTACTGATGTATGGGCCACATTCGGACTCTCAAACGGACAGTGAATTTGGGCCATGGCTGGCTTCCTTCAGCCTATCCTGCCCACGACCTAAGTATGCGCAGCTTCCAGTGCCATCTATTTATAGACCGGTATATAAGGGGAAGCTAAGCGGCAGGTTAGGGTCGGTTGGGGGTGCAGAGCTGCGGGTTAGGGTCAACACATTAATGAAAATTTATAATGAGTGAGATAAAATGAATGCTTCTGTTTGCCATGTTAAGCCAAAAAGAATGTTAGTTTTATTTTAGAATGCAAGAAAGGCAAGTTTTGTGAACAGACATCAGCATTTTTGATTCAGTTATGTTAAAAGACAAGCAATATAAACAGTTTGAAACTATTTTTTAAACCTTACAAGCCTCCAATGATTGCAGTTAAAAATCATAAAACTGTGAACCTCGTTGGTATTAGCACTCCATTTCTAAACACAGCTCTTATGAAATTAGGTAGTGTGTAATTAAGGTTGCTAATTGGGTAAAACAGTTGGTCATGAAGACTATAATCAAGATACTGGTTTATGGTATTTACCAAGTCTAAAATAGAAGCAGTTATGGGACTGCATCGGTTGCAAACCAGCTGACAGCAAAGCCATAAACTATATCATTGTGGCAGAGAATAGCAACAAAAATTAGATCTGGAACCTGAAGCAGTCCTCAACCAGTGTGATTAATATGAATACTAGTACTCATATATGCAACTGAACAATAAATGGGCTATTATTGTCTGCCAACAGCTTATAACTATTAAAGGAGTTTACCATTGCACCAGAAATAAAGACTTTTTTTTAACTTTTTTTTTTTAGACAGTTTTTTTCTAATATTGAAGTTTAAAATGTTATGTTCCTCTCTTTCTCTCTGGTGTTTCAGTCTAGTAGCTCGGTAATCTAGGTGCAGACTCTAAACTGTCAAATTTGCTAAATTAGTTGATATATTTTTCAGCAGTATCTGTGAAATGATAGAAGGGTTGTAATTACAAGGAAGCCGACCCTGCAGCTGCAGTAAATAGACTCTAGTAAATAGGCCATTTAATGGCAAGGAATTCAAAGGTCAAACAGAGTCATAGTCAAGATTCAGTCAGGAACAGCCTGGATTATCAATGTTTCATCATGTTGATGTTATTGCTGACTTTATTTAGATATTATTTGTAATATGCAAAAAAAAATAAGCATTAAGGCAACAAACTAACGTTTTGGCAGCCTTTCAAAAGTATTTTGCTACCTACCACTGTAAACAGGTAGCAGCAGTTGGAATAGCAGAGAGCAAGTCAGAATTGAAAGTGATAAATAATATTATATATAATTTTGTTATCTATAGTAATCCTAATAGAATCCTTATAGAAAGCCTCATTATTAATCAGATTTTTGGTTGCAGAGGCACTTGACCCTGCCAGCCAGAAAACAATTAAAATTTCAAGCAAAATTGAAATGAAAATTGATGAAAGGAATATTAAATAAAAAAATTAAGACCAGTTCCAGAAAATTATTGTCTTCACCATACTTTAAGTTTTATTTTCCAGCCTCCATCCTGCTATTACCTTGTGCCTAGCAGGCAGCCCTGCTAAGGAGTTTTGCAAGCCCCCACCTTCTGGGAGAATCCAGCCATTTTATGCATCAGAACTCACTCTCTCTATGTGTAAGGAAGTTACCTGGTGGTCTAGTGGGCAGCGGGGTCCAACGCCATGTCCCTGGCGTGTACGCCTGCTGCTGCGCTGCTCCCTTCCTGGTTCCAGGTTCCCCTATGGCGCGCGCACCACGCGTGTCCGTTTCTTAAAGGCTCAGGCGCGCTTGCGTGAAATTCAACAGTTTAAAAGGGGAATTCAGTCTTCAGCAAATTGCCGTTGTTAGGTTCTATTAGCAAGTTAGGTTCTATTAGTGTTCTCCTGAGCAATTCCTGACTGTTCTACTGTGTTTGACCCTTGCCTGCCTGCTTACTACTCTGACCTCTCCAATCCTGATCTTGCCTGTCTGTGACTACGGTGATCTCTCCAATCCTGAACCTTTGCCTGTCCTCCGACTATTCTACAATCTCTAATCCTGATTCTGGCCTGTCTGACTATTCTAACTGCTTGTGCTGGCCCGGCCTGCTTGTTCCTGGTGGTGTTCTTCCTTCCAGTATCCTAGTGAGACAATCGTGCCCCTTTGCTAGTCCAGAACCTTTAGATTTGCTCCCCTCTCTGTTAAGACCTGGTGGCATGTAATTAGCCGAGGGCTCCTCCCGAGGTGAAAGGCGGCGGTTAAAGGCAAAAGTGAGAGCCGAGACCAGGGAGCTTAGCTTAGGTTCTGGATATAGGGTGCCGAACGTGACACTATGTAAGCAATTTATTAAAGTACTAGGCCAATGTTTCCAATCAGATAATTGAAATATAGAGAAATATGACAGTGCATACCTCTATTCTGCTGGCTATAGATATCCAGGTCCATGTATCTGGCAGATAAAGTCATATAGTTACAAGAAGAGCAAGTAGTAACATAATGGATTTTGGCCTTATTTGGCCAGGTTATGGCTTGTCCACTGCTTATGGCTCGAGGTATCAGGATATAATATAAATATAATTATATTAGATTTGCTTTTAAGCCTACTTTAAAGGCTACTGCCACACAAGGCTGTGTTTTTGCAAGCGATACACTCACATCTGTTACTTCCTTATCTGCACAGCGATGGCTGTACAGTACAGATCAAGCACAAAAATGAATATTTTTGTAGGCAGAAAAACAGCCACGTCTTGTCTGCCATAGTATACTTTTCAGTGCTTAACATTCTGGAGAATCTCTGGTACAAGAAAAAGGCAACCTTGATTCACGTGGAAAGGAAAGGAACCCCAATTCACAGCAGTAGGTGAGCAGAGATATGTTTTGTGTTTTAGATCAGTAACAAATTCTGTTCTATGTTTGACTGATGCAAATTAATTTATCCTGACCAGATATCATTCTAAAAGGCATAACAGATGTTAGATGATAAATTGCATCAATAGATTCTTAGTATTACCAAGAAAAAGTGACAAAAACAGATAAGATCTTAAGTAGAATTACACTGTAAAACCTAGAATACAACCTGTTATTTACTGTATGTATTTTTTAATCTGTGAGCTAAACATGGGAAACCGAAACTAAAACATTAATTATCCAACTTCCTTGTTTTACAAGCGATTGTCCTTGTTCTACAAGCATCCTACCAGTGCAAGATAAATCACGTTATTTGTCTTATCCAGAAGCCAGAGAGAGACAAAGCAAAGAAAGGAAGGGTATGGTAAAAAATAAAAAAATGGTCCATGCTTTTTTTTTCGATTAAAAGAACTGCAGAATTGGGCGTAACTAACTGCAAAATACTATACTACACTAATATCAAACCACGAGCGTGGTCTAATCATGACATTATTCTCTACTTCTTTTTGTTACAGTATGCTAGACCAAGAAGTGAATGGCCATCCTGAAATATTTTTCCAAAAACAGTACAGGGGATGCTACAGAGGAGACTTTATGGGCTGCCTATAAAGCCATGATTTGGTTGGTTGTTAAACATGCCCTATACATAGGTAAACACCAGTCTGCTTTAATGACATTACAGAATTTTTTCTTTAGAAACCTCCCATAAACTGAATCACAATCCTCTTGGCTACATTCGTGTCAAGAGGGAAGAACTGAACTGAGTATTAACAGATAAAGGCAAAAAAGCACTTAAATATAGCAATAGGCTCTTCTATGAAACAGGGAATAAGGTGGAAACCCATTCTAGTGAAGTTGCTGGTGAATAAAAAACATTCACATTAATACAAGTGATTAATACTCCTCAAGGGAATACTGTTGCACAATTTTATTCAGAATTATACGATGGTGTAATTCACCATGTTATCTATCCTTAGTGTCTTCCTATCGTTAGATGCAGAAGGCATTCAACATGGTGAATTTGACCTTCTTGAGAGAAGTGTTTGATGCAATAGGGTCTGGCCCTCACTTCAGTGAGGCAATATCATCTTTATACAATAGCCCATCAGCAAGAATTGGGCTATTATTCCCGCAATGGGATGAGACAGGGATGCACACTATAACCCTTTCTCTTCGCATTATATATAAAACCATTAGCTCAGAGGATTAAACCTATACATATTTGGCTTAACGGTAGGGTCAGAAGTGTTTTAGAAGACACTTTATTAACAGTCACAACCCACAAACTAATCTGCCTAATTTATTTAAAGAAAGCTACTCTGCATTATCTGGATTTAGGGTAAATAATTCAAGGCATTGGCACAGTCCCAAAATCCCAAAAGCTTCTAGAAATCAACATTGGTTTTTGATGGAAAAAAGAGCATTTAGTAATACAGCTGACCCCACATTTAAGAAATATGCATTCTAGAATAATAAAATGTCTTTATCTCACTGCTACGTAGGTAGCAAAAAAACACACAACCACGTTATGGGATTTACTAGAGTTACCTATAAAACCTTATTTAGACTAGTA
Organism: Xenopus laevis; assembly: GCF_017654675.1. Classification (NCBI taxonomy): domain Eukaryota; kingdom Metazoa; phylum Chordata; class Amphibia; order Anura; family Pipidae; genus Xenopus; species Xenopus laevis. The sequence goes on from NC_054377.1 coordinate 38,629,747, forward strand.
CTCTTTAGCCTGGTGGGTAAAAAAAAATGGTTTCTAGATTTTGATGCCGTGTACAAAATATTAAATCCAAAAATATTACCTGAAGTTCAGTTTGAAAGAAGAACTTCTGTGGACACTGGGAACAGTCATAAATTTTATCTTCTTGGCCATGAACTGCAAATATATGCTGTTGTAACTTATTTGCCTGTACAAAAACTAAAACAAAGCACAGTACCAAGAAAATTAGGGTTAAATTCATCTAATCACGTAAACCATTTTGCAATAAGTGTACTAATTAGTCATACAGCTTACAAAGTAAGACTTAAACTGGGAATCATTAGTCTTTGATTTACAAAATCGTACTATTTTTGCTAGCATGCCTAATTTAAGGAGCTGAATAGATCTGCATATAGAAATGCAGGCCTGTGCTGACCCAAGGGCCACCTTCTGGAAAAACAGTTTTTAGGGGTTTGTTATATTTTTTCATACGAGGGGGGGACTAAGCATGAGAAATCTTTAAAGAGAACTATACCACTAAACAACGTAGGTCTCTATAAATATATATTGCATAAAACAGCTCATATATAAAACCCTGCTTCATTTAAATAATAAAATAATTTGTTAGTAGAATGTGCCTTTGGGTAACCCTAAACAGAAAATTGCCATTTTAGGAACTAAAGGCCCCCCACCTGGATCCTACAATTCACAGTGCACACAAACACCATACATGTCAGGTCACACGAACCAATTAACAGACAAAGTTCTATCTTTTGCTGCCAGATTGCAATTGCACAGCCATGGTGTCTGTACCAAATTTGTGGCACTCCCTTGCCTCACTACTTACTCAAAAGATGCATGGAAAGGATCATGTGTGTCATCAGGGCTGCTGCCTCAGACAGCAGCAAACCCAGAAATGCTCCTATATGAAAACATACACATTTTAAAACTTTCACGTTTCTCTGAGACCTTATCATGCTACATACATTAACATGACTGACTACTTTACCTTTCAGACTTTGACAGTCAGCCCGAACAGTAGCATAACACTTTTGCTGCATTTGTAGTTGTTTAAACAGCCTGTTCATAAGCCTGTCTAAAAAGGACAGGATAGCTCCTTGTCCAAATTCAGTTCAATGAATAGCACTTTTATTCCACACTTGTTTTGGTTATTTCTTTCTATTAAACCCTTATGGGGTTTGAGTTCTCCCATTAAATGGCTGCTGTACAGGCAGTGGCTGGCATACTACAATTGCTTTATGTTCTGGTTATATGTAATTGTTAACTGGCTGTACATGTAAATAATTTTAAGCAAAATATTTGCTTAAATAAAGCTGTGATCAACCTTCACCCATTAAGTGACTTCTGACTTTGTTATTCCTGGACTGGGTGTTTGTTTGGGATGGGACGTTTTTATTACAGTCAAAATCCACACTCCGTAGACTGAATTGCATTAATTTTGAATAAACCCTGAACCATACTCTAATTGCACTCACTGGTATAAACGTCACCTGTTGAAAAAATTATCAACATTTCCTTTTTTGGAATGCATTATCCAGGATTCATTTACACGTTACACATCAAAATGTTTTTATAGCAAAGATTTACTCCAAAGCAAAAGTAGCAAAAATAGTAAAACTGAATTTCTGAAATTCCCCAGTGTGTCATTTCTGAAGCAAACCATGCACACTCAAACTTGTCTGGCTCTTACCTGTAAAACAAACAGGACATTTGAACGTTCCTCCCATCCCTTCAAAGCTGTGCTCAATCAGGTGACACAAAAGCTTTGCCGGAGAGTCAAACATCTGGTTGCACAGCTTGCACTCGTGATTGATTCCTTCCTCTGCAAGGTTCAAATGATACACACTTGTTAGTGACACAACAGATTAGGTTGTAGGACGCAGTATTCTCCTTGTAGGCCGAGCTTACAACTTCAACTCTTTATTTGCATCAGAAACGTATTAATCACAACTGCTCTTTTTAATTAAAGGTGGATGTATGATAAATACAAAAGATAGGCATCCAGCATTTTACTGGTCAAATGTAGCAAATGAGTCTGCCAGTTCAACCTTTATTGAACAAGCTGGCCAACCATTGCTCGGCAGAGAGGGGCTACATAAAGAAAAATCTGATTTAATAAAAGCAGACTCTCTGTCAGGCCACCTAATAACTCCAGTTGGTACATGTCGGTCAACAGTAGTTCCTCTGGATGAGCAACCAGACAATGGCTTTTTACCCATAGTGCAGTGTTTTCAACCAAAGTCCCAGTGTAAGGGGGAGGGGTTAACAAACTGGATGCATCTATAGTAAAGTGAAGGAGTGTATTTAGCACAAACAGGTTTAAATATATGTCACCAATGGCATCAATAGCTGTCTTAAAGTTTATGTGAACACAACTGCAGTTGCAGTCATAAACAGAACCATCTGTTGTTTGCCCAGTCATATTTAGTCAAAAATAATGATTTTATGGAAATGCAGCTCTGTATAAAAGTAACTACAATGCTTAGGGGCAGATTTATCAAGGGTCGAATTTCGAGTTCATGGGAGTTATTTAAAACTCAGTACAAGAAGAATTCACTGTCACTCGAAGGCTGGTGCAAGCAGGGACAAGCCTGCTTGCACCAGCCTTTGCGTGCCAGTGAATTCTTCTTGTACTGATTGTTTGGAAGTTGCCAATCCCTCCTTCACCGTGCACCAGGCGTCCAGATTAGAAGGCCAGGGTGTGCGAGTGGTGCCTCTCTTCTCTATTAGTTATTTAAAACTACCATGAACTCAAAATTCAATCCATATTTATTTAAAAAATCCCATTTTTCAAAGTCGGGTGAATAGCATCGACCCGCAAACTCAAATCTAATTTGAATTGAATACGATTTGAATTTAAATAACTTGATTTGATGGCTGCAAACAACTCCAAATTGATCCCAGGACATCTACCATAGGCGAAAACAGCAATTTGGCAGGTTCAAGGAGGTGAATAGTCTAATTTGAGTTATTAAAATGGTCAGTGTATGATAAATCTCGAAAATCAATTTCTAATTTTTAAAAAAAAACACAAATCAAATTTTAATAACTCCCTAGTCAAATTTGACAATTTTGGCCATAAAAAAAACTCAAATTTTCACTTCGACCCTTGATAAATCTGCCCATTAGTGTAGCATTTTAATTGCAATTTTTTACACTTAAATTGTAGTTTTCACTTATATCAGTACACATTTATATAATGCAAATTTATGAAACTACTCTGAAATGAGAAAAACTGAAAAAGAAAAATAGATTCCAACCAAAGAGCAAATGTACTTTGCATCATGAAAAGTGGCTTAAATATGTTCAGGTGACAAGTACATCTTAATTACTAGTTATATGAATGCACCAGTACACTAGTGCATAGCACTAGAACATAGACATAGCATGTTCTCAGGGTACTTGTTTTAAAGATATTTAATCTTAAACCATGATACTGTAAACACAATAAACTGAAAAAAGATATATAACTTAATAAACCATTACTTAAAGCCAAATTCACCATAACAAAAAATGTATTCCTAATGAGAGTTTTAATTATTAAAGTTGGAAAAAACTGACAATATTTCCCTTTAATTTATCAATTAATAAATTTATAAATGATTACATTGCTGAAATTAATCCATAAACGGAAAAAACTGTAATCATAGAAGTTTGTGCAGCAAAGAGGAGGACATGTCTCACAAAAGACATCTTTGAATTATATATGAACACATAATGTGCCTTTGACATCTTAACATAGGCCATGTTCTCTCCATGTGACAAGGCAGTGTCAGCAAAACAATAGGATGCAAGGTTTTAGAACACAAGAGCAGCAAATTTTATGTATTTAAATTCACACAAAAATATATATTCATATGTATTTAATGCGATGCAGAATAAAATATTGCTTTCACCATTTGTTAATTTAGCAGACAAAAACGAATCATTATATTGAAGTATGATTGTAATTAGCCCAATTATTGTTATAGTTCCATGTGTCAAAATTCTATTTTACTAGAATGCTTAAAATGTAATTTCAGCTCCATTTTGATCACTGTGATCATTTTTAGCTTCACTTAAAAAATTTGTTCTTGAACATGTTTCTAATTCTGTTTAACTCCTTTAATCAACAGACAGAAAACGTTAAATGTGATCCATTAGCATCTAGTGATGCAAATGCGATTTATCTTGAGGGAAAAAAAGAACTGAATAGCGGTGTAATAAGCATTCATTTTCCACTTCACTACTCAAAAAAATAATAGGATGTGCTCTTGTTTAAAACAAGCAGGCCTGCTGGATTCTGTCAGGCTGAAACTATGTCAGGCCAAAAGAGGCACAGAGAGAGCTTTGTGCACAAGTATCATGTGGAGATGATAGTATCACACTACCTAGTTTTGTCTACGAAAGCATTTGATTCTTGACAGACAACTACTTATTTCCATAACGGTCTAGGGGTGGAGGACAGCAATAGGATTCAGAGTCGATTATGAGAATTCTGAAGGTGAAACCTAGGCGGTGTCTAAAGATGTCAAAGACAAGAGTTTGTATAATTTTTAGGCATATAATTTAGTGCCTGTTAGTGAGACATTGACCTCTCTGTACTTTCTCCACAATGCTCATCAAGAATAGAATTAAATTCCTAGTGCATAATAACAGAGTGAAATATTTCCTTCACACTTAACTAGAAAAGTTTTCACATCTTGCAAAGAAAAGCAGTTTTAATTGAGATGCATTACCTGTACGATGCAATACAAGATCGTTACCTTAGAATGAACAAGACAAACGTGTGGTTCAGCATGTGGTTGATCAGGTAGGCAAATTATTGGGTGGGGATGGGCAATACTCAACGGTCTTAGTGCATATCGGTACTAATGACAAAATAGATGGTAGATGGAAGATCTTAAAGAGTGATTTCAGGGATCTAGGCTCAAAGATCAAAGACTTCCAATGTCCTCTTTTCTGAAATTTTGCCCGTGCCACGTGCAAGTTTAGGAAGACAGCGGGAGCTTAGGGAGCTAAATGTGTGGCTCAAGTCTTGGTGTAGGAAGGAAGGATTTGGGTTCCTAGAGCACTGGGCTGATTTTTCCTTGGGGTACAACTTATCCAGTCGTGACAGTTTGCACCTCAATGGAAGGGGGTCCACGGTGCTAGACGAAAGAATGGCTAAGAGGTTGGAGGAGTGGTTAAACTAGGCAAGGGGGGCGGGTGAGATAAAGAATTATGTGGAAGCTAGGGTAGACGGGGCAGTGGGGTTAGTAAGGGGTCATGGGGCAGGAGTAAGGGGGGCATACAGTTTACCACCTACGGAGGTCCCTCTGTTACAAGGAAAATAGAATAATGCTAACTTAACATATAATTCTCCACTAAGTAATGCAAATTTCAAAAGTAGAAATTAGTAACTTCCGCTGTATGCTGGCAAATGCACAGGTAAAATGGGAGACCTGGAATTAATTGCATGCTCTAAAAATTATGATATAATTGGGAACACTGAGACCTGGTGGGATGAAACATGTGACTGGACTGGACTGTGAATTTAAATGGTTACACCCTTTTTAGGAGGGACAGATGGATTAAAAAGGGTGGAGGAGTGTGTTTGTATGTAAAGCCTGAACTAAAGCCATGCACTTAAGAAATAACCATAACTGGCACTGGTGAGGGTGTAGAATCTCTCTGGGTAGAGATTTTGACTGGGCACGAGGTTACACAAATGAGGAACCAGTTAATGAAGGTTTCCTTCTTAATAGTCCCAATTCTAGTAATACAGCTAATGATGCATGGTTCATACATGAGGAAATTCAAAAGCGACTAGAACATGTTAAGAAAACAAAGATCCGGGGCCAGATGGTATTCATTCCAGGTTACTTAGCGAGCTTAGCTCTGTGATTGCCAAACCTCTTTACTTAATTTTTCAGGATTCATTGAGGTCTGGCATAGTGCCAAGAGACTGTTGAATTGCTAATGTGGTGCCTCTATTCAAAAAAGGTTCCCGTTCTCAGCCTCAAAACTATAGGCCAGTTAGTTTGACGTCATTGGTAGCATAGCTTTTCGAAGGCTTAATAAAGCATAAGATACTGGACTTTATAGCAAATCATAATACTATGAGTGTGTGCCAGCATGGTTTTGTGCATAACAGATCTTGCCAGACAAATTTAATTTCTTTTTATGAGAAGGTAAGCAGGGACCTTGATTCTGGGATAGCAGTGGATGTGATATACTTAGACTTTGCTAAAGCATTTGATACAGTGCAGATACAAAAAAGGTTACTGGTTAAATTAAGGAATGTTGGCCTGGAAGTATTTGTACCTGGATAGAGAACTGGCTAAAAGATAGACTACAAAGAGTAGTACCACAGGGCTCTGTACTAGGTCCCTTGCTTTTCAACTTGTTTATTAATGACTTGGAGGTAGGCATTGAAAGTACTGTTTCTATTTTTGAAGATGATACTAAATTGTGCAGAACTATAGGTTCCATGCAGGATGCTGCCACTTTGCAGAGTGATTTGTCTAAGTTGGGAAACTGGGAAGCAAACTGGAAAATGAGGTTCAATGTTGATAAATGTAAGGTTATGCACTTTGGCAAAAATAATATAAATGCAAGTTATACACTAAATGGCAGTGTGTTGGGAGTTTCGTTAAATTAGGGGTTTAGTTGTCTAATTCTGGGCACTGTCATTCTGTGGCAACTAAAACAAAAAAAAAAGGGCATTAGCTCAAGGGATGAAATCATAATTATGCCTTTTTATAGGTCCCTGGTGAGGCCTCATCTGGAGTATGCAGTGCAGTTTTGGACTCCAGTCCTTAAGAGGGATATAAATGAGCTGGAGAGAGTGCAGAGACGTGCAACTAAACTGGTTAGAGGGATGGAAGACCATTATGAGGGGAGACTGTCAAGGATGGGGTTGTTTTCTCTGGAAAAAAGGTGCTTGCACTTTAATGTACATGTAAAGTGTAATCATGTGATTACACTTTACACGTACATTAGAGGACATTATAGACAAATAGCAGGGGACCTTTTTACCCATAAAGTGGATCACCGTACCAGAGGCGTACTTTAGACTACAAGAAAAGAAATTTCATTTGAAGCAATGTAGGTGGTTCTTCACAATCAGGACAGTGAGGTTGTGGAATGCACTGCCGGGTGATGTTGTGATGGCTGATTCAGTTAATGCCTTTAAGAATGGCTTGGACGATTTTTTGGACAGACATAATATCAAAGGCTATTGTGATACTAAACTCTATAGTAAGTATAGGTATGGGTATATATAATTTATGTGAAAGTATGGATGGGTGTGTGTATGGATGCTGGGTTTTCATTTGGAGGGATTGAACTTGATGGACTTTGTCTTTTTTCAACCCGATTTAACTATGTAACTATGAAAGAGATCTGCCATCTTAAGGTTTCTACATCTATGTAAATTTGTCACATGGCACAGTGCATTCAACATTTCATACTGTTTTTACGGACTGTGTCAATTACAGGAACCTCCTGGTGGGTATGCAATGTAATAATTAATAATAAAGTATTTAGCTGATGCACCATTTGCTGTTTTAATTGTGTCACTCTAAAGGCATGCTTATTGCGAAGAACAGAAAAATGAGAAAGCACATGTATACCCAAACACTGTC